>NW_028168119.1:600000-853000 GCF_964237585.1 Gallinula chloropus | reverse complement strand
ATTGTGATGTCACAGAAGGGATTGTGACATCATCGAATGGATTGTGACGCGAGGGGGTTGTGACATCACACTTTGGATTCTGACGTCACAGAATGCATTGTGACGTCACAGAATGGATTGTGGGGTGTCAGACTGGATTGTGACGTCACAGAATGCATTGTGACGTCATAGAATGGATTGTGACTTCACAGAATGGATTGTGACGTCACAGAATGGATTTTGACACGAGGGGATTGTGACGTCACACTTTGGATTGTGACGTCACAGAATGCATTGTGACGTCACAGAATGGATTGTGGGGTGTCAGACTGGATTGTGACGTCACAGAATGCATTGTGACGTCACAGAAGGGATTGTGATGTCACAGAAGGGATTGTGACATCATCGAATGTATTGTGACGCGAGGGGTTTGTGATGTCACACTTTGGATTGTGACGTCACAGAATGCATTGTGACGTCACAGAATGTATTGTGGGGTGTCAGAATGGATTGTGACGTCACACTTTGGATTGTGACGTCACAGAATGCATTGTGACGTCACAGAATGGATTGTGGGGTGTCAGAATGGATTGTGACGTCACAGAATGCATTGTGACGTCACACTTTGGATTGTGACGTCACATAATGCATTGTGACGTCACAGACTGGATTGTGACGTCACACTTTGGATTGTGACGTCACAGAATGTATTGTGACGTCACAGAATGCATTGTGACGTCACAGAATGGATTGTGACGTCACAGAATGGATTGTGGGGTGTTAGACTGGATTGTGACGTCACAGAATGCATTGTGACGTCACAGAATGCATTGTGGTTTGTCAGAATGGATTGTGACGTCACAGAATGCATTGTGACGTCACACTTTGGATTGTGACGTCACAGAATCCACTGTGACGTCATAGCATGGATTGTGACGTCACAGAATGGATTGTGACGTCACAGAAGGGATTTTGACGCGAGGGGATTGTGACGTCACACTTTGGATTGTGACGTCACAGAATGCATTGTGACGTCACAGAATGGATTGTGGGGTGTCAGACTGGATTGTGACGTCACAGAATGCATTGTGACGTCACAGAATGCATTGTGGTGTGTCAGAATGGATTGTGATGTCACAGAATGCATTGTGTCTTCACACTTTGGATTGTGACGTCTCAGAATGGATTGTGACGTTACAGAAGGGATTGTGACATCATCGAATGGATTGTGACGCGAGGGGTTTGTGATGTCACACTTTGGATTGTGATGTCACAGAATGTATTGTGACGTCGCAGAATGGATTGGTGGGTCTCAGACTGGATTGTCACGTCACAGAATCCATTGTGACGTCATAGCATGGATTGTGACGTCGGAGAATGGATTGTGACGTCACAGAACGCATTGGTGGGTGTCAGACTGGATTGTGAAGTTACAGAATGGATTGTGACGTCACAGAATGGATTGTGACGTCACAGAATGGATTTTGACGTGAGGGGATTGTGACGTCACACTTGGGATTGTGACCTCACAGAATGCATTGTGACGTCACAGAATGTATTGTGGGGTGTCAGACTGGATTGTGACGTCACAGAATGTATTGTGACGTCACAGAATGTATTGTGACGTCACAGAAGGGATTGTGACATCATCGAATGGATTGTGACGCGAGGGGATTGTGACGTCACACTTTCGATTGTGACGTCACAGAATGCATTGTGACGTCACAGAATGGATTGTGGGGTGTCAGACTGGATTGTGACGTCACAGAATGCATTGTGATGTCACAGAATGGATTGTGATGTCACAGAAGGGATTGTGACATCATCGAATGGATTGTGACGCGAGGGGGTTGTGACATCACACTTTGGATTCTGACGTCACAGAATGCATTGTGACGTCACAGAATGGATTGTGGGGTGTCAGACTGGATTGTGACGTCACAGAATGCATTGTGACGTCATAGAATGGATTGTGACGTCACAGAATGGATTGTGACGTCACAGAATGGATTTTGACACGAGGGGATTGTGACGTCACACTTTGGATTGTGACGTCACAGAATGCATTGTGACGTCACAGAATGGATTGTGGGGTGTCAGACTGGATTGTGACGTCACAGAATGCATTGTGACGTCACAGAAGGGATTGTGATGTCACAGAAGGGATTGTGACATCATCGAATGTATTGTGACGCGAGGGGTTTGTGATGTCACACTTTGGATTGTGACGTCAGAGAATGTAATTGTGACGTCACAGAATGCATTGTTGGGTGTCAGACTGGATTGTGACGTCACAGAATGCATTGTGACGTCATAGAACTGATTGTGATGTCACAGAAGGGATTATGACATCACAGAATGGATTGTGGGGTGTCAGAACGGATTGTGACGTCACACTTTGGGTTGTGACGTCACAGAATGCATTGTGACTTCACAGAATGTATTGTGGGGTGTCAGAATGGATTGTGACGTCACACTTGGGATTGTGACGTCACACTTTGGATTGTGACGTCACAGAAGGCATTGTGACGTCACAGAATGTATTGTGGGGTGTCAGACTGGATTGTGACGTCACAGAATGGATTGTGACGTCACAGAAGGGAGTGTGACATCATCGAATGGATTGTGACGCGAGGGGGTTGTGACGTCACACTTTGGATTGTGACGTCACAGAAGGGATTGTGACGTCACAGAATGGATTGTGATGCGAGGGGATTGTGACGTCACACTCTGGATTGTGACGTCACAGAATGCATTGTGACGTCACAGAATGAATTTTGACGTCACAGAATGGATTGTGACGTGAGGGGATTGTGACGTCACACTTTGGATTGTGACGTCAGAGAATGGATTGTGACGTTACAGAAGGGATTGTGACATCATCGAATGGATTGTGACGCGAGGGGTTTGTGATGTCACACTTTGGATTGTGATGTCACAGAATGTATTGTGACGTCGCAGAATGGATTGGTGGGTCTCAGACTGGATTGTCACGTCACAGAATCCATTGTGACGTCATAGCATGGATTGTGATGTCACAGAATGGATTGTGACGTCACAGAATGAATTTTGACGCGCGGGAATTGTGACGTCACACTTTGGATTGTGACGTCACGGAATGCATTGTGACGTCACAGAATGGATTGTGGGGTGTCAGACTGGATTGTGACGTCACAGAATGCATTGTGACGTCACAGAATGCATTGTGATGTCACAGAATGCATTGTGACGTCTCAGAATGTATTGTGACGTCACAGAATGGATTTTGACGCGAGGGGATTGTGACGTCATACTTTGCATTGTGACGTCACAGAATGCATTATGACGTCACAGAATGTATTGTGGGGTGTCAGACTGGATTGTGACGTCACAGAATCCATTGTGACGTCATAGCATGGATTGTGACGTCACAGAATGGATTGTGACGTCACAGAAGGGATTTTGACGCGAGGGGATTGTGACGTCACACTTTGGATTGTGACGTCACAGAATGCATTGTGACGTCACAGAATGGATTGTGGGGTGTCAGACTGGATTGTGACGTCACAGAATGCATTGTGACGTCACAGAAGGGATTGTGATGTCACAGAAGGGATTGTGACATCATCAAATGTATTGTGACGCGAGGGGTTTGTGATGTCACACTTTGGATTGTGACGTCAGAGAATGTAATTGTGACGTCACAGAATGCATTGTTGGGTGTCAGACTGGATTGTGACGTCACAGAATGCATTGTGACGTCATAGAACGGATTGTGATGTCACAGAAGGGATTATGACATCACAGAATGGATTGTGATGCGAGGGGATTGTGACGTCACACTTTGGATTGTGACGTCACAGAATGCATTGTGACGTCACAGAATGTATTGTGGGGTGTCAGAATGGATTGTGACGTCACACTTTGGATTGTGACGTCACAGAATGCATTGTGACGTCACAGAATGGATTGTGGGGTGTCAGAATGGATTGTGACGTCACAGAATGCATTGTGACGTCACACTTTGGATTGTGACGTCACAGAATGCATTGTGACGTCACAGAATGGATTGTGGGGTGTCAGAATGGATTCTGACGTCACACTTTGGATTGTGACGTCACAGAATGCATTGTGACGTCACAGAATGCATTGTGGTGTGTCAGAATGGATTGTGACGTCACAGAATGCATTGTGACGTCACACTTTGGATTGTGACGTCACAGAATGCATTGTGACGTCACAGAATGGATTGTGACGTCACACTTTGGATTGTGACGTCATAGCATGGATTGTGACGTCACAGAATGCATTGTGATGTCACAGAATGGATTGTGATGTCACAGAATGGATTGTGACGCGAGCGGATTGTGACGTCACACTTTGGATTGTGACCTCACAGAATGCATTGTGACGTCACAGAATGGATTGTGGGGTGTCAGAATGGATTGTGACGTCACACTTTGGATTGTGACGTCACATAATGCATTGTGACTACACAGAATGTATTGTGGGGTGTCAGAATGGATTGTGACGTCACACTTGGGATTGTGACGTCACACTTTGGATTGTGACGTCACAGAACGCATTGTGACGTCACAGAATGTATTGTGGGGTGTCAGACTGGATTGTGACGTCACAGAATGTATTGTGACGTCACAGAATGTATTGTGACGTCACAGAAGGGATTGTTACATCATCGGATGGATTGTGACGCGAGGGGATTGTGACGTCACACTTTGGATTGTGACGTCACAGAATGCATTGTGACGTCACAGAATGGATTGTGGGGTGTCAGGCTGGATTGTGACGTCACAGAATGCATTGTGACGTCATAGAATGGATTGTGATGTCTCAGAACGGATTGAGACATTACAGAATGGATTGTGATGCGATCTGATTGTGACGTCACACTTTGGATTGTGACGTCACAGAATGGATTGTGACGTCAGAGAATGGGTTGTGACGCGAGGGGATTGTGACGTCACACTTTGGATTGTGACGTCGGAGAATGGATTGTGACGTCACAGAATGCATTGGTGGGTGTCAGACTGGATTGTGAAGTTACAGAATGGATTGTGACGTCACAGAATGGATTGTGACGTCACAGAATGGATTTTGACGTGAGGGGATTGTGACGTCACACTTTGGATTGTGACCTCACAGAATGCATTGTGACGTCACAGAATGCATTGGTGGGTGTCAGACTGGGTTGTGACGTCACAGAATGCATTGTGACGTCACAGAATGTATTGTGACGTCACAGAAGGGATTGTGACATCATCGAATGGATTGTGACGCGAGGGGATTGTGACGTCAAACTTTCGATTGTGACGTCACAGAATGCATTGTGACGTCACAGAATGGATTCTGGGGTGTCAGACTGGATTGTGACGTCACAGAATGCATTGTGACGTCATAGAATGGATTGTGATGTCACAGAAGGGGTTGTGACATCTAAAAATGGATTGTGATGCGAGGGGATTGTGACGTCACACTTTGGATTGTTACGTCACAGAATGCATTGTGACGTCACAGAATGTATTGTGGTGTGTCAGAATGGATTGTGACGTCACAGAATGCATTGTGACGTCACACTTTGGATTGTGACGTCACAGAATGTATTGTGACGTCACAGAATGCATTGTGACGTCACAGAATGGATTGTGACTTCACAGAATGGATTGTGGGGTGTTAGACTGGATTGTGACGTCACAGAATGCATTGTGACGTCACAGAATGCATTGTGACGTCACAGAATGCATTGTGGTGTGTCAGAATGGATTGTGACGTCACAGAATGCATTGTGACGTCACACTTTGGATTGTGACGTCACAGAATACATTGTGACGTCATAGCATGGATTGTGACGTCACAGAATGGATTGTGACGTCAGAGAAGGGATTTTGAGGCGAGGGGATTGTGACGTCACACTTTGGATTGTGACGTCACAGAATGCATTGTGACGTCACAGAATGGATTGTGGGGTGTCAGACTGGATTGTGACGTCACAGAATGCATTGTGACGTCACAGAATGCATTGTGGTGTGTCAGAATGGATTGTGATGTCACAGAATGCATTGTGACGTCACACTTTGGATTGTGACGTCTCAGATTGGATTGTGACGTTACAGAAGGGATTGTGACATCATCGAATGGATTGTGACGCGAGGGGTTTGTGATGTCACACTTTGGATTGTGATGTCACAGAATGTATTGTGACGTCGCAGAATGGATTGGTGGGTCTCAGACTGGATTGTCACGTCACAGAATCCATTGTGACGTCATAGCATGGATTGTGACGTCGGAGAATGGATTGTGACGTCACAGAACGCATTGGTGGGTGTCAGACTGGATTGTGAAGTTACAGAATGGATTGTGACGTCACAGAATGGATTGTGACGTCACAGAATGGATTTTGACGTGAGGGGATTGTGACGTCACACTTGGGATTGTGACCTCACAGAATGCATTGTGACGTCACAGAATGCATTGGTGGGTGTCAGACTGGGTTGTGACGTCACAGAATGCATTGTGACGTCACAGAATGTATTGTGACGTCACAGAAGGGATTGTGACATCATCGAATGGATTGTGACGCGAGGGGATTGTGACGTCAAACTTTCGATTGTGATGTCACAGAATGCATTGTGACGTCACAGAATGGATTGTGGGGTGTCAGACTGGATTGTGACGTCACAGAATGCATTGTGACGTCACAGAATGGATTGTGATGTCACAGAAGGGATTGTGACATCATCGAATGGATTGTGACGCGAGGGGGTTGTGACATCACACTTTGGATTCTGACGTCACAGAATGCATTGTGACGTCACAGAATGGATTGTGGGGTGTCAGACTGGATTGTGACGTCACAGAATGCATTGTGACGTCATAGAATGGATTGTGACTTCACAGAATGGATTGTGACGTCACAGAATGGATTTTGACACGAGGGGATTGTGACGTCACACTTTGGATTGTGACGTCACAGAATGCATTGTGACGTCACAGAATGGATTGTGGGGTGTCAGACTGGATTGTGACGTCACAGAATGCATTGTGACGTCACAGAAGGGATTGTGATGTCACAGAAGGGATTGTGACATCATCGAATGTATTGTGACGCGAGGGGTTTGTGATGTCACACTTTGGATTGTGACGTCAGAGAATGTATTGTGACGTCACAGAATGCATTGGTGGGTGTCAGACTGGATTGTGACGTCACAGAATGCATTGTGACGTCACAGAATGCATTGTGACGTCTCAGAATGTATTGTGACGTCACAGAATGGATTGTGGCGTGAGGGTTTGTGACGTCACACTTTGGATTGTGACGTCACAGAATGCATTGTGACGTCACAGAATGGATTGTGGGGTGTCAGATTGGATTGTGACGTCACAGAATGCATTGTGACGTCACAGAAGGGATTGTGATGTCACAGAAGGGATTGTGACATCATCAAATGGATTGTGATGCGAGGGGATTGTGACGTCACACTTTGGATTGTGACGTCACAGAATGCATTGTGACGTCACAGAATGGATTGTGGGGTGTCAGAATGGATTCTGACGTCACACTTTGGATTGTGACGTCACAGAATGCATTGTGACGTCACAGAATGCATTGTGGTGTGTCAGAATGGATTGTGACGTCACAGAATGCATTGTGACGTCACACTTTGGATTGTGACGTCACAGAATGCATTGTGACGTCACAGAATGGATTGTGACGTCACACTTTGGATTGCGACGTCACAGAATGTATTGTGACGTCACAGAATGCATTGTGACGTCACAGAATGGATTGTGATGTCACAGAATGGATTGTGACGCGAGCGGATTGTGACGTCACACTTTGGATTGTGACCTCACAGAATGCATTGTGACGTCACAGAATGGATTGTGGGGTGTCAGAATGGATTGTGACGTCACACTTTGGATTGTGACGTCACATAATGCATTGTGACTTCACAGAATGTATTGTGGGGTGTCAGAATGGATTGTGACGTCACAGAAGGGATTGTGACGTCACACTTTGCATTGTGACGTCACAGAACGCATTGTGACGTCACAGAATGTATTGTGGGGTGTCAGACTGGATTGTGACGTCACAGAATGTATTGTGACGTCACAGAAGGGATTGTGACGTCACAGAAGGGATTGTTACATCATCGGATGGATTGTGACGCGAGGGGATTGTGACGTCACACTTTGGATTGTGACGTCACAGAATGCATTGTGACGTCACAGAATGGATTGTGGGGTGTCAGGCTGGATTGTGACGTCACAGAATGCATTGTGACGTCATAGAATGGATTGTGATGTCTCAGAACGGATTGAGACATTACAGAATGGATTGTGATGCGATCTGATTGTGACGTCACACTTTGGATTGTGACATCACAGAATGCATTGTGACGTCACACTTTGGATTGTGACCTCACAGAATGCATTGTGACGTCACAGAATGCATTGTGACGTCACAGAAGGGATTGTGACATCATCGAATGGATTGTGACGCGAGGGGATTGTGACGTCAAACTTTCGATTGTGACGTCACAGAATGCATTGTGACGTCACAGAATGGATTGTGGGGTGTCAGACTGGATTGTGACGTCACAGAATGCATTTTGACGTCATAGAATGGATTGTGATGTCACAGAAGGGGTTGTGACATCTAAAAATGGATTGTGATGCGAGGGGATTGTGACGTCACACTTTGGATTGTGACGTCACAGAATGCATTGTGACGTCACAGAATGGATTGTGGGGTATCAGACTGGATTGTGACGTCACACTTTGGATTGTGACGTCACAGAATGCATTGTGACGTCACAGAATGGATTGTGGGGTGTCAGACTGGATTGTGACGTCACAGAATGCATTGTGACGTCACAGAAGGGATTGTGACGTCACAGAATGCATTGTGACGTCACAGAATGGATTGTGACGTCACACTTTGGATTGTGACGTCACAGAATGTATTGTGACGTCACAGAAGGGATTGTGACGTCACAGAATGGATTGTGACGTCACAGAATGGATTGTGACGCGAGCGGATTGTGACGTCACACTTTGGATTGTGACCTCACAGAATGCATTGTGACGTCACAGAATGGATTGTGGGGTGTTAGACTGGATTGTGACGTCACAGAATGCATTGTGACGTCACAGAATGCATTGTGGTGTGTCAGAATGGATTGTGACGTCACAGAATGCATTGTGACGTCACACTTTGGATTGTGACGTCACAGAATGCATTGTGACGTCACAGAATGTATTGTGACGTCACAGAATGCATTGTGACTTCACAGAATGGATTGTGACGTCACAGAATGGATTGAGACATCATTGGATGGATTGTGACGCGAGGGGATTGTGACGTCACACTTTGGATTGTGACGTCACAGAATGCATTGTGACGTCACAGAATGGATTGTGGGGTGTCAGGCTGGATTGTGACGTCACAGAATGCATTGTGACGTCATAGAATGGATTGTGATGTCTCAGAACGGATTGAGACATTACAGAATGGATTGTGATGCGATCTGATTGTGACGTCACACTTTGGATTGTGACGTCACAGAATGGATTGTGACGTCAGAGAATGGGTTGTGACGCGAGGGGATTGTGACTTCACACTTTGGATTGTGACGTCATAGAATGTATTCTGACGTCACAGAATGAATTTTGATGTCACAGAATGGATTGTGACGTCACAGAAGGGATTGTGACATCATCGAATGGATTGTGACGCGAGGGGATTGTGACGTCAAACTTTGGATTGTGACGTCGGAGAATGGATTGTGACGTCACAGAACGCATTGGTGGGTGTCAGACTGGATTGTGAAGTTACAGAATGGATTGTGACGTCACAGAATGGATTGTGACGTCACAGAATGGATTTTGACGTGAGGGGATTGTGACGTCACACTTGGGATTGTGACCTCACAGAATGCATTGTGACGTCACAGAATGCATTGGTGGGTGTCAGACTGGGTTGTGACGTCACAGAATGCATTGTGACGTCACAGAATGTATTGTGACGTCACAGAAGGGATTGTGACATCATCGAATGGATTGTGACGCGAGGGGATTGTGACGTCAAACTTTCGATTGTGACGTCACAGAATGCATTGTGACGTCACAGAATGGATTGTGGGGTGTCAGACTGGATTGTGACGTCACAGAATGCATTGTGACGTCATAGAATGGATTGTGATGTCACAGAAGGGGTTGTGACATCTAAAAATGGATTGTGATGCGAGGGGATTGTGACGTCACACTTTGGATTGTGACGTCACAGAATGTATTGTGGGGTGTCAGAATGGATTGTGACGTCACACTTTGGATTGTGACGTCACAGAATGCATTGTGACGTCACAGAATGTATTGTGGGGTGTCAGAATGGATTGTGACGTCACAGAGTGCATTGTGACGTCACACTTTGGATTGTGACGTCACAGAATGCATTGTGACGTCACAGAATGGATTGTGACGTCACACTTTGGATTGTGACGTCACAGAATGTATTGTGACGTCACAGAATGCATTGTGACGTCACAGAATGGATTGTGACGTCACAGAATGGATTGTGGGGTGTTAGACTGGATTGTGACGTCACAGAATGCATTGTGACGTCACAGAATGCATTGTGGTGTGTCAGAATGGATTGTGACGTCACAGAATGCATTGTGACGTCACACTTTGGATTGTGACGTCACAGAATCCATTGTGGCGTCATAGCATGGATTGTGACGTCACAGAATGGATTGTGACGTCACAGAAGGGATTTTGAGGCGAGGGGATTGTGACGTCACACTTTGGATTGTGACGTCACAGAATGCATTGTGACGTCACAGAATGTATTGTGGGGTGTCAGAATGGATTGTGACGTCACACTTTGGATTGTGACGTCACAGAATGCATTGTGACGTCACAGAATGGATTGTGACTTCACAGAATGGATTGTGGGGTGTTAGACTGGATTGTGACGTCACAGAATGCATTGTGACGTCACAGAATGCATTGTGACGTCACAGAATGCATTGTGGTGTGTCAGAATGGATTGTGACGTCACAGAATGCATTGTGACGTCACACTTTGGATTGTGACGTCACAGAATCCACTGTGACGTCATAGCATGGATTGTGACGTCACAGAATGGATTGTGACGTCACAGAAGGGATTTTGACGCGAGGGGATTGTGACGTCACACTTTGGATTGTGACGTCACAGAATGCATTGTGACGTCACAGAATGGATTGTGGGGTGTCAGACTGGATTGTGACGTCACAGAATGCATTGTGACGTCACAGAATGCATTGTGGTGTGTCAGAATGGATTGTGATGTCACAGAATGCATTGTGACGTCACACTTTGGATTGTGACGTCTCAGAATGGATTGTGACGTTACAGTAGGGATTGTGACATCATCGAATGGATTGTGACGCGAGGGGTTTGTGATGTCACACTTTGGATTGTGATGTCACAGAATGTATTGTGACGTCGCAGAATGGATTGGTGGGTCTCAGACTGGATTGTCACGTCACAGAATCCATTGTGACGTCATAGCATGGATTGTGACGTCGGAGAATGGATTGTGACGTCACAGAACGCATTGGTGGGTGTCAGACTGGATTGTGAAGTTACAGAATGGATTGTGACGTCACAGAATGGATTGTGACGTCACAGAATGGATTTTGACGTGAGGGGATTGTGACGTCACACTTGGGATTGTGACCTCACAGAATGCATTGTGACGTCACAGAATGCATTGGTGGGTGTCAGACTGGGTTGTGACGTCACAGAATGCATTGTGACGTCACAGAATGTATTGTGACGTCACAGAAGGGATTGTGACATCATCGAATGGATTGTGACGCGAGGGGATTGTGACGTCAAACTTTCGATTGTGACGTCACAGAATGCATTGTGACGTCACAGAATGGATTGTGGGGTGTCAGACTGGATTGTGACGTCACAGAATGCATTGTGACGTCATAGAATGGATTGTGATGTCACAGAAGGGGTTGTGACATCTAAAAATGGATTGTGATGCGAGGGGATTGTGACGTCACACTTTGGATTGTGACGTCACAGAATGTATTGTGGGGTGTCAGAATGGATTGTGACGTCACACTTTGGATTGTGACGTCACAGAATGCATTGTGACGTCACAGAATGTATTGTGGGGTGTCAGAATGGATTGTGACGTCACAGAGTGCATTGTGACGTCACACTTTGGATTGTGACGTCACAGAATGCATTGTGACGTCACAGAATGGATTGTGACGTCACACTTTGGATTGTGACGTCACAGAATGTATTGTGACGTCACAGAATGCATTGTGACGTCACAGAATGGATTGTGACGTCACAGAATGGATTGTGGGGTGTTAGACTGGATTGTGACGTCACAGAATGCATTGTGACGTCACAGAATGCATTGTGGTGTGTCAGAATGGATTGTGACGTCACAGAATGCATTGTGACGTCACACTTTGGATTGTGACGTCACAGAATCCATTGTGACGTCATAGCATGGATTGTGACGTCACAGAATGCATTGTGACGTCACAGAAGGGATTTTGAGGCGAGGGGATTGTGACGTCACACTTTGGATTGTGACGTCACAGAATGCATTGTGACGTCACAGAATGGATTGTGGGGTGTCAGACTGGATTGTGACGTCACAGAATGCATTGTGACGTCACAGAATGCATTGTGGTGTGTCAGAATGGATTGTGATGTCACAGAATGCATTGTGACGTCACACTTTGGATTGTGACGTCTCAGAATGGATTGTGACGTTACAGAAGGGATTGTGACATCATCGAATGGATTGTGACGCGAGGGGTTTGTGATGTCACACTTTGGATTGTGATGTCACAGAATGTATTGTGACGTCGCAGAATGGATTGGTGGGTCTCAGACTGGATTGTCACGTCACAGAATCCATTGTGACGTCATAGCATGGATTGTGACGTCGGAGAATGGATTGTGACGTCACAGAACGCATTGGTGGGTGTCAGACTGGATTGTGAAGTTACAGAATGGATTGTGACGTCACAGAATGGATTGTGACGTCACAGAATGGATTTTGACGTGAGGGGATTGTGACGTCACACTTGGGATTGTGACCTCACAGAATGCATTGTGACGTCACAGAATGCATTGGTGGGTGTCAGACTGGGTTGTGACGTCACAGAATGCATTGTGACGTCACAGAATGTATTGTGACGTCACAGAAGGGATTGTGACATCATCGAATGGATTGTGACGCGAGGGGATTGTGACGTCAAACTTTCGATTGTGACGTCACAGAATGCATTGTGACGTCACAGAATGGATTGTGGGGTGTCAGACTGGATTGTGACGTCACAGAATGCATTGTGACGTCATAGAATGGATTGTGATGTCACAGAAGGGGTTGTGACATCTAAAAATGGATTGTGATGCGAGGGGATTGTGACGTCACACTTTGGATTGTGACGTCACAGAATGTATTGTGGGGTGTCAGAATGGATTGTGACGTCACACTTTGGATTGTGACGTCACAGAATGCATTGTGACGTCACAGAATGTATTGTGGGGTGTCAGAATGGATTGTGACGTCACAGAGTGCATTGTGACGTCACACTTTGGATTGTGACGTCACAGAATGCATTGTGACGTCACAGAATGGATTGTGACGTCACACTTTGGATTGTGACGTCACAGAATGTATTGTGACGTCACAGAATGCATTGTGACGTCACAGAATGGATTGTGACGTCACAGAATGGATTGTGGGGTGTTAGACTGGATTGTGACGTCACAGAATGCATTGTGACGTCACAGAATGCATTGTGGTGTGTCAGAATGGATTGTGACGTCACAGAATGCATTGTGACGTCACACTTTGGATTGTGACGTCACAGAATCCATTGTGGCGTCATAGCATGGATTGTGACGTCACAGAATGGATTGTGACGTCACAGAATGGATTTTGAGGCGAGGGGATTGTGACGTCACACTTTGGATTGTGACGTCACAGAATGCATTGTGACGTCACAGAATGTATTGTGGGGTGTCAGAATGGATTGTGACGTCACACTTTGGATTGTGACGTCACAGAATGCATTGTGACGTCACAGAATGGATTGTGACTTCACAGAATGGATTGTGGGGTGTTAGACTGGATTGTGACGTCACAGAATGCATTGTGACGTCACAGAATGCATTGTGACGTCACAGAATGCATTGTGGTGTGTCAGAATGGATTGTGACGTCACAGAATGCATTGTGACGTCACACTTTGGATTGTGACGTCACAGAATCCACTGTGACGTCATAGCATGGATTGTGACGTCACAGAATGGATTGTGACGTCACAGAAGGGATTTTGAGGCGAGGGGATTGTGACGTCACACTTTGGATTGTGACGTCACAGAATGCATTGTGACGTCACAGAATGGATTGTGGGGTGTCAGACTGGATTGTGACGTCACAGAATGCATTGTGACGTCACAGAATGCATTGTGGTGTGTCAGAATGGATTGTGATGTCACAGAATGCATTGTGACGTCACACTTTGGATTGTGACGTCTCAGAATGGATTGTGACGTTACAGAAGGGATTGTGACATCATCGAATGGATTGTGACGCGAGGGGTTTGTGATGTCACACTTTGGATTGTGATGTCACAGAATGTATTGTGACGTCGCAGAATGGATTGGTGGGTCTCAGACTGGATTGTCACGTCACAGAATCCATTGTGACGTCATAGCATGGATTGTGACGTCGGAGAATGGATTGTGACGTCACAGAACGCATTGGTGGGTGTCAGACTGGATTGTGAAGTTACAGAATGAATTGTGACGTCACAGAATGGATTGTGACGTCACAGAATGGATTTTGACGTGAGGGGATTGTGACGTCACACTTGGGATTGTGACCTCACAGAATGCATTGTGACGTCACAGAATGCATTGGTGGGTGTCAGACTGGGTTGTGACGTCACAGAATGCATTGTGACGTCACAGAATGTATTGTGACGTCACAGAAGGGATTGTGACATCATCGAATGGATTGTGACGCGAGGGGATTGTGACGTCAAACTTTCGATTGAGACGTCACAGAATGCATTGTGACGTCACAGAATGGATTGTGGGGTGTCAGACTGGATTGTGACGTCACAGAATGCATTGTGATGTCACAGAATGGATTGTGATGTCACAGAAGGGATTGTGACATCATCGAATGGATTGTGACGCGAGGGGGTTGTGACATCACACTTTGGATTCTGACGTCACAGAATGCATTGTGACGTCACAGAATGGATTGTGGGGTGTCAGACTGGATTGTGACGTCACAGAATGCATTGTGACGTCATAGAATGGATTGTGACGTCACAGAATGTATTGTGACGTCACAGAATGGATTTTGACAGGAGGGGATTGTGACGTCACACTTTGGATTGTGACGTCACAGAATGCATTGTGACGTCACAGAATGGATTGTGGGGTGTCAGACTGGATTGTGACGTCACAGAATGCATTGTGACGTCACAGAAGGGATTGTGATGTCACAGAAGGGATTGTGACATCATCGAATGTATTGTGACGCGAGGGGTTTGTGATGTCACACTTTGGATTGTGACGTCAGAGAATGTAATTGTGACGTCACAGAATGCATTGTTGGGTGTCAGACTGGATTGTGACGTCACAGAATGCATTGTGACGTCATAGAACTGATTGTGATGTCACAGAAGGGATTATGACATCACAGAATGGATTGTGGGGTGTCAGAACGGATTGTGACGTCACACTTTGGGTTGTGACGTCACAGAATGCATTGTGACTTCACAGAATGTATTGTGGGGTGTCAGAATGGATTGTGACGTCACACTTGGGATTGTGACGTCACACTTTGGATTGTGACGTCACAGAAGGCATTGTGACGTCACAGAATGTATTGTGGGGTGTCAGACTGGATTGTGACGTCACAGAATGGATTGTGACGTCACAGAAGGGATTGTGACATCATCGAATGGATTGTGACGCGAGGGGGTTGTGACGTCACACTTTGGATTGTGACGTCACAGAAGGGATTGTGACGTCACAGAATGGATTGTGATGCGAGGGGATTGTGACGTCACACTTTGGATTGTGACGTCACAGAATGGATTGTGACGTCACAGAATGAATTTTGACGTCACAGAATGGATTGTGACGTGAGGGGATTGTGACGTCACACTTTGGATTGTGACGTCTCAGAATGGATTGTGACGTTACAGAAGGGATTGTGACATCATCGAATGGATTGTGACGCGAGGGGTTTGTGATGTCACACTTTGGATTGTGATGTCACAGAATGTATTGTGACGTCGCAGAATGGATTGGTGGGTCTCAGACTGGATTGTCACGTCACAGAATCCATTGTGACGTCATAGCATGGATTGTGACGTCGGAGAATGGATTGTGACGTCACAGAACGCATTGGTGGGTGTCAGACTGGATTGTGAAGTTACAGAATGGATTGTGACGTCACAGAATGGATTGTGACGTCACAGAATGGATTTTGACGTGAGGGGATTGTGACGTCACACTTGGGATTGTGACCTCACAGAATGCATTGTGACGTCACAGAATGCATTGGTGGGTGTCAGACTGGGTTGTGACGTCACAGAATGCATTGTGACGTCACAGAATGTATTGTGACGTCACAGAAGGGATTGTGACATCATCGAATGGATTGTGACGCGAGGGGATTGTGACGTCAAACTTTCGATTGTGACGTCACAGAATGCATTGTGACGTCACAGAATGGATTGTGGGGTGTCAGACTGGATTGTGACGTCACAGAATGCATTGTGATGTCACAGAATGGATTGTGACGTCACAGAATGGATTGTGACGTCACAGAATGGATTTTGACACGAGGGGATTGTGACGTCACACTTTGGATTGTGACGTCACAGAATGCATTGTGACGTCACAGAATGGATTGTGGGGTGTCAGACTGGATTGTGACGTCACAGAATGCATTGTGACGTCACAGAAGGGATTGTGATGTCACAGAAGGGATTGTGACATCATCGAATGTATTGTGACGCGAGGGGTTTGTGATGTCACACTTTGGATTGTGACGTCAGAGAATGTAATAGTGACGTCACAGAATGCATTGTTGGGTGTCAGACTGGATTGTGACGTCACAGAATGCATTGTGACGTCATAGAACTGATTGTAATGTCACAGAAGGGATTATGACATCACAGAATGGATTGTGGGGTGTCAGAATGGATTGTGACGTCACACTTTGGGTTGTGACCTCACAGAATGCATTGTGACGTCACAGAATGCATTGGTGGGTGTCAGACTGGGTTGTGACGTCACAGAATGCATTGTGACGTCACAGAATGTATTGTGACGTCACAGAAGGGATTGTGACATCATCGAATGGATTGTGACGCGAGGGGATTGTGACGTCAAACTTTCGATTGTGACGTCACAGAATGCATTGTGACGTCACAGAATGGATTGTGGGGTGTCAGACTGGATTGTGACGTCACAGAATGCATTGTGATGTCACAGAATGGATTGTGACGTCACAGAATGGATTGTGACGTCACAGAATGGATTTTGACACGAGGGGATTGTGACGTCACACTTTGGATTGTGACGTCACAGAATGCATTGTGACGTCACAGAATGGATTGTGGGGTGTCAGACTGGATTGTGACGTCACAGAATGCATTGTGACGTCACAGAAGGGATTGTGATGTCACAGAAGGGATTGTGACATCATCGAATGTATTGTGACGCGAGGGGTTTGTGATGTCACACTTTGGATTGTGACGTCAGAGAATGTAATAGTGACGTCACAGAATGCATTGTTGGGTGTCAGACTGGATTGTGACGTCACAGAATGCATTGTGACGTCATAGAACTGATTGTAATGTCACAGAAGGGATTATGACATCACAGAATGGATTGTGGGGTGTCAGAATGGATTGTGACGTCACACTTTGGGTTGTGACGTCACAGAATGCATTGTGACTTCACAGAATGTATTGTGGGGTGTCAGAATGGATTGTGACGTCACACTTGGGATTGTGACGTCACACTTTGGATTGTGACGTCACAGAAGGCATTGTGACGTCACAGAATGTATTGTGGGGTGTCAGACTGGATTGTGACGTCACAGAATGGATTGTGACGTCACAGAAGGGATTGTGACAGCATCGAATGGATTGTGACGCGAGGGGGTTGTGACGTCACACTTTGGATTGTGACGTCACAGAAGGGATTGTGACGTCACAGAATGGATTGTGACGTGAGGGGATTGTGACGTCACACTTTGGATTGTGACGTCAGAGAATGGATTGTGACGTTACAGAAGGGATTGTGACATCATCGAATGGATTGTGACGCGAGGGGTTTGTGATGTCACACTTTGGATTGTGATGTCACAGAATGTATTGTGACGTCGCAGAATGGATTGGTGGGTCTCAGACTGGATTGTCACGTCACAGAATCCATTGTGACGTCATAGCATGGATTGTGACGTCACAGAATGGATTGTGACGTTACAGAATTTATTTTGATGCGCGGGAATTGTGACGTCACACTTTGGATTGTGACGTCACAGAATGCATTGTGACGTCACAGAATGGATTGTGGGGTGTCAGACTGGATTGTGACGTCACAGAATGCATTGTGACGTCACAGAATGGATTGTGATGTCACAGAAGGGATTGTGACGTCACAGAATGGATTTTGACACGAGGGGATTGTGACGTCACACTTTGGATTGTGACGTCAGAGAATGCATTGTGACGTCACAGAATGCATTGGTGGGTGTCAGATTGGATTGTGACGTCACAGAATGCATTGTGACGTCACAGAAGGGATTGTGATGTCACAGAAGGGATTGTGACATCATCGAATGGATTGTGATGCGAGGGGATTGTGACGTCACACTTTGGATTGTGACATCACAGAATGCATTGTGACGTCACAGAATGGATTGTGGGGTGTCAGAATGGATTCTGACGTCACACTTTGGATTGTGACGTCACAGAATGCATTGTGACGTCACAGAATGCATTGTGGTGTGTCAGAATGGATTGTGACGTCACAGAATGCATTGTAACGACACACTTTGGATTGTGACGTCACAGAATGCATTGTGACGTCACAGAATGGATTGTGACGTCACACTTTGGATTGTGACGTCACAGAATGTATTGTGACGTCACAGAATGCATTGTGACGTCACAGAATGGATTGTGATGTCACAGAATGGATTGTGACGCGAGCGGATTGTGACGTCACACTTTGGATTGTGACCTCACAGAATGCATTGTGACGTCACAGAATGGATTGTGGGGTGTCAGAATGGATTGTGACGTCACACTTTGGATTGTGACGTCACATAATGCATTGTGACTTCACAGAATGTATTGTGGGGTGTCAGAATGGATTGTGACGTCACACTTGGGATTGTGACGTCACACTTTGGATTGTGACGTCACAGAACGAATTGTGACGTCACAGAATGTATTGTGGGGTGTCAGACTGGATTGTGACGTCACAGAATGTATTGTGACGTCACAGAAGGGATTGTGACGTCACAGAAGGGATTGTTACATCATCGGATGGATTGTGACGCGAGGGGATTGTGACGTCACACTTTGGATTGTGACGTCACAGAATGCATTGTGACGTCACAGAATGGATTGTGGGGTGTCAGGCTGGATTGTGACGTCACAGAATGCATTGTGACGTCATAGAATGGATTGTGATGTCTCAGAACGGATTGAGACATTACAGAATGGATTGTGATGCGATCTGATTGTGACGTCACACTTTGGATTGTGACCTCACAGAATGCATTGTGAGGTCACACTTTGGATTGTGACGTCACAGAATGCATTGTGACGTCACAGAATGCATTGTGACGTCACAGAAGGGATTGTGACATCATCGAATGGATTGTGACGCGAGGGGATTGTGACGTCAAACTTTCGATTGTGACGTCACAGAATGCATTGTGACGTCACAGAATGGATTGTGGGGTGTCAGACTGGATTGTGACGTCACAGAATGCATTTTGACGTCATAGAATGGATTGTGATGTCACAGAAGGGGTTGTGACATCTAAAAATGGATTGTGATGCGAGGGGATTGTGACGTCACACTTTGGATTGTGACGTCACAGAATGCATTGTGACGTCACAGAATGGATGGTGGGGTATCAGACTGGATTGTGACGTCACACTTTGGATTGTGATGTCACAGAATGCATTGTGACGTCACAGAATGGATTGTGGGGTGTCAGAATGGATTGTGACGTCACAGAATGCATTGTGACGTCACACTTTGGATTGTGACGTCACAGAATGCATTGTGACGTCACAGAATGGATTGTGACGTCACACTTTGGATTGTGACGTCGCAGAATGTATTGTGACGTCACAGAAGGGATTGTGACGTCACAGAATGGATTGTGACGTCACAGAATGGATTGTGACGCGAGCGGATTGTGACGTCACACTTTGGATTGTGACCTCACAGAATGCATTGTGACGTCACAGAATGTATTGTGGGGTGTTAGACTGGATTGTGACGTCACAGAATGCATTGTGACGTCACAGAATGCATTGTGGTGTGTCAGAATGGATTGTGACGTCACAGAATGCATTGTGACGTCACACTTTGGATTGTGACGTCACAGAATGCATTGTGACGTCACAGAATGTATTGTGACGTTACAGAATGCATTGTGACTTCACAGAATGGATTGTGACGTCACAGAATGGATTGAGACATCATTGGATGGATTGTGACGCGAGGGGATTGTGACGTCACACTTTGGATTGTGACGTCACAGAATGCATTGTGACGTCACAGAATGGATTGTGGGGTGTCAGGCTGGATTGTGACGTCACAGAATGCATTGTGACGTCATAGAATGGATTGTGATGTCTCAGAACGGATTGAGACATTACAGAATGGATTGTGATGCGATCTGATTGTGACGTCACACTTTGGATTGTGACGTCACAGAATGGATTGTGACGTCAGAGAATGGGTTGTGACGCGAGGGGATTGTGACTTCACACTTTGGATTGTGACGTCATGGAATGTATTCTGACGTCACAGAATGAATTTTGATGTCACAGAATGGATGGTGACGTCACAGAAGGGATTGTGACATCATCGAATGGATTGTGACGCGAGGGGATTGTGACGTCAAACTTTGGATTGTGACGTCGGAGAATGGATTGTGACGTCACAGAACGCATTGGTGGGTGTCAGACTGGATTGTGAAGTTACAGAATGGATTGTGACGTCACAGAATGGATTGTGACGTCACAGAATGGATTTTGACGTGAGGGGATTGTGACGTCACACTTTGGATTGTGACCTCACAGAATGCATTGTGACGTCACAGAATGGATTGTGGGGTGTCAGACTGGGTTGTGACGTCACAGAATGCATTGTGACGTCACAGAATGTATTGTGACGTCACAGAAGGGATTGTGACATCATCGAATGGATTGTGACACGAGGGGATTGTGACGCCAAACTTTCGATTGTGACGTCACAGAATGCATTGTGACGTCACAGAATGGATTGTGGGGTGTCAGACTGGATTGTGACGTCACAGAATGCATTGTGACGTCATAGAATGGATTGTGATGTCACAGAAGGGGTTGTGACATCTAAAAATGGATTGTGATGCGAGGGGATTGTGACGTCACACTTTGGATTGTGACGTCACAGAATGCATTGTGACGTCACAGAATGTATTGTGGGGTGTCAGAATGGATTGTGACGTCACACTTTGGATTGTGACGTCACAGAATGCATTGTGACGTCACAGAATGGATTGTGGGGTGTCAGAATGGATTGTGACGTCACAGAATGCATTGTGACGTCACACTTTGGATTGTGACGTCACATAATGCATTGTGACGTCACAGACTGGATTGTGACGTCACACTTTGGATTGTGACGTCACAGAATGTATTGTGACGTCACAGAATGCATTGTGACGTCACAGAATGGATTGTGACGTCACAGAATGGATTGTGGGGTGTTAGACTGGATTGTGACGTCACAGAATGCATTGTGACGTCACAGAATGCATTGTGGTGTGTCAGAATGGATTGTGACGTCACAGAATGCATTGTGACGTCACACTTTGGATTGTGACGTCACAGAATCCATTGTGGCGTCATAGCATGGATTGTGACGTCACAGAATGGATTGTGACGTCACAGAAGGGATTTTGAGGCGAGGGGATTGTGACGTCACACTTTGGATTGTGACGTCACAGAATGCATTGTGACGTCACAGAATGGATTGTGGGGTGTCAGACTGGATTGTGACGTCACAGAATGCATTGTGACGTCACAGAATGCATTGTGGTGTGTCAGAATGGATTGTGATGTCACAGAATGCATTGTGACGTCACACTTTGGATTGTGACGTCTCAGAATGGATTGTGACGTTACAGAAGGGATTGTGACATCATCGAATGGATTGTGACGCGAGGGGTTTGTGATGTCACACTTTGGATTGTGATGTCACAGAATGTATTGTGACGTCGCAGAATGGATTGGTGGGTCTCAGACTGGATTGTCACGTCACAGAATCCATTGTGACGTCATAGCATGGATTGTGACGTCGGAGAATGGATTGTGACGTCACAGAACGCATTGGTGGGTGTCAGACTGGATTGTGAAGTTACAGAATGGATTGTGACGTCACAGAATGGATTGTGACGTCACAGAATGGATTTTGACGTGAGGGGATTGTGACGTCACACTTGGGATTGTGACCTCACAGAATGCATTGTGACGTCACAGAATGCATTGGTGGGTGTCAGACTGGGTTGTGACGTCACAGAATGCATTGTGACGTCACAGAATGTATTGTGACGTCACAGAAGGGATTGTGACATCATCGAATGGATTGTGACGCGAGGGGATTGTGACGTCAAACTTTCGATTGTGACGTCACAGAATGCATTGTGACGTCACAGAATGGATTGTGGGGTGTCAGACTGGATTGTGACGTCACAGAATGCATTGTGATGTCACAGAATGGATTGTGATGTCACAGAAGGGATTGTGACATCATCGAATGGATTGTGACGCGAGGGGGTTGTGACATCACACTTTGGATTCTGACGTCACAGAATGCATTGTGACGTCACAGAATGGATTGTGGGGTGTCAGACTGGATTGTGACGTCACAGAATGCATTGTGACGTCATAGAATGGATTGTGACGTCAAAGAATGGATTGTGACGTCACAGAATGGATTTTGACACGAGGGGATTGTGACGTCACACTTTGGATTGTGACGTCACAGAATGCATTGTGACGTCACAGAATGGATTGTGGGGTGTCAGACTGGATTGTGACGTCACAGAATGCATTGTGACGTCACAGAAGGGATTGTGATGTCACAGAAGGGATTGTGACATCATCGAATGTATTGTGACGCGAGGGGTTTGTGATGTCACACTTTGGATTGTGACGTCAGAGAATGTAATTGTGACGTCACAGAATGCATTGTTGGGTGTCAGACTGGATTGTGACGTCACAGAATGCATTGTGACGTCATAGAACTGATTGTGATGTCACAGAAGGGATTATGACATCACAGAATGGATTGTGGGGTGTCAGAACGGATTGTGACGTCACACTTTGGGTTGTGACGTCACAGAATGCATTGTGACTTCACAGAATGTATTGTGGGGTGTCAGAATGGATTGTGACGTCACACTTGGGATTGTGACGTCACACTTTGGATTGTGACGTCACAGAAGGCATTGTGACGTCACAGAATGTATTGTGGGGTGTCAGACTGGATTGTGACGTCACAGAATGGATTGTGACGTCACAGAAGGGAGTGTGACATCATCGAATGGATTGTGACGCGAGGGGGTTGTGACGTCACACTTTGGATTGTGACGTCACAGAAGGGATTGTGACGTCACAGAATGGATTGTGATGCGAGGGGATTGTGACGTCACACTCTGGATTGTGACGTCACAGAATGCATTGTGACGTCACAGAATGAATTTTGACGTCACAGAATGGATTGTGACGTGAGGGGATTGTGACGTCACACTTTGGATTGTGACGTCAGAGAATGGATTGTGACGTTACAGAAGGGATTGTGACATCATCGAATGGATTGTGACGCGAGGGGTTTGTGATGTCACACTTTGGATTGTGATGTCACAGAATGTATTGTGACGTCGCAGAATGGATTGGTGGGTCTCAGACTGGATTGTCACGTCACAGAATCCATTGTGACGTCATAGCATGGATTGTGATGTCACAGAATGGATTGTGACGTCACAGAATGAATTTTGACGCGCGGGAATTGTGACGTCACACTTTGGATTGTGACGTCACGGAATGCATTGTGACGTCACAGAATGGATTGTGGGGTGTCAGACTGGATTGTGACGTCACAGAATGCATTGTGACGTCACAGAATGCATTGTGATGTCACAGAATGCATTGTGACGTCTCAGAATGTATTGTGACGTCACAGAATGGATTTTGACGCGAGGGGATTGTGACGTCATACTTTGCATTGTGACGTCACAGAATGCATTATGACGTCACAGAATGTATTGTGGGGTGTCAGACTGGATTGTGACGTCACAGAATCCATTGTGACGTCATAGCATGGATTGTGACGTCACAGAATGGATTGTGACGTCACAGAAGGGATTTTGACGCGAGGGGATTGTGACGTCACACTTTGGATTGTGACGTCACAGAATGCATTGTGACGTCACAGAATGGATTGTGGGGTGTCAGACTGGATTGTGACGTCACAGAATGCATTGTGACGTCACAGAAGGGATTGTGATGTCACAGAAGGGATTGTGACATCATCAAATGTATTGTGACGCGAGGGGTTTGTGATGTCACACTTTGGATTGTGACGTCAGAGAATGTAATTGTGACGTCACAGAATGCATTGTTGGGTGTCAGACTGGATTGTGACGTCACAGAATGCATTGTGACGTCATAGAACGGATTGTGATGTCACAGAAGGGATTATGACATCACAGAATGGATTGTGATGCGAGGGGATTGTGACGTCACACTTTGGATTGTGACGTCACAGAATGCATTGTGACGTCACAGAATGTATTGTGGGGTGTCAGAATGGATTGTGACGTCACACTTTGGATTGTGACGTCACAGAATGCATTGTGACGTCACAGAATGGATTGTGGGGTGTCAGAATGGATTGTGACGTCACAGAATGCATTGTGACGTCACACTTTGGATTGTGACGTCACAGAATGCATTGTGACGTCACAGAATGGATTGTGGGGTGTCAGAATGGATTCTGACGTCACACTTTGGATTGTGACGTCACAGAATGCATTGTGACGTCACAGAATGCATTGTGGTGTGTCAGAATGGATTGTGACGTCACAGAATGCATTGTGACGTCACACTTTGGATTGTGACGTCACAGAATGCATTGTGACGTCACAGAATGGATTGTGACGTCACACTTTGGATTGTGACGTCACAGAATGTATTGTGACGTCACAGAATGCATTGTGATGTCACAGAATGGATTGTGATGTCACAGAATGGATTGTGACGCGAGCGGATTGTGACGTCACACTTTGGATTGTGACCTCACAGAATGCATTGTGACGTCACAGAATGGATTGTGGGGTGTCAGAATGGATTGTGACGTCACACTTTGGATTGTGACGTCACATAATGCATTGTGACTTCACAGAATGTATTGTGGGGTGTCAGAATGGATTGTGACGTCACACTTGGGATTGTGACGTCACACTTTGGATTGTGACGTCACAGAACGCATTGTGACGTCACAGAATGTATTGTGGGGTGTCAGACTGGATTGTGACGTCACAGAATGTATTGTGACGTCACAGAAGGGATTGTGACGTCACAGAAGGGATTGTTACATCATCGGATGGATTGTGATGCGAGGGGATTGTGACGTCACACTTTGGATTGTGACGTCACAGAATGCATTGTGACGTCACAGAATGGATTGTGGGGTGTCAGGCTGGATTGTGACGTCACAGAATGCATTGTGACGTCATAGAATGGATTGTGATGTCTCAGAACGGATTGAGACATTACAGAATGGATTGTGATGCGATCTGATTGTGACGTCACACTTTGGATTGTGACGTCACAGAATGGATTGTGACGTCAGAGAATGGGTTGTGACGCGAGGGGATTGTGACGTCACACTTTGGATTGTGACGTCATAGAATGTATTCTGACGTCACAGAATGAATTTTGACGTCACAGAATGGATTGTGACGTCACAGAAGGGATTGTGACATCATCGAATGGATTGTGACGCGAGGGGATTGTGACGTCAAACTTTGGATTGTGACGTCGGAGAATGGATTGTGACGTCACAGAATGCATTGGTGGGTGTCAGACTGGATTGTGAAGTTACAGAATGGATTGTGACGTCACAGAATGGATTGTGACGTCACAGAATGGATTTTGACGTGAGGGGATTGTGACGTCACACTTTGGATTGTGACCTCACAGAATGCATTGTGACGTCACAGAATGCATTGGTGGGTGTCAGACTGGGTTGTGACGTCACAGAATGCATTGTGACGTCACAGAATGTATTGTGACGTCACAGAAGGGATTGTGACATCATCGAATGGATTGTGACGCGAGGGGATTGTGACGTCAAACTTTCGATTGTGACGTCACAGAATGCATTGTGACGTCACAGAATGGATTGTGGGGTGTCAGACTGGATTGTGACGTCACAGAATGCATTGTGACGTCATAGAATGGATTGTGATGTCACAGAAGGGGTTGTGACATCTAAAAATGGATTGTGATGCGAGGGGATTGTGACGTCACACTTTGGATTGTTACGTCACAGAATGCATTGTGACGTCACAGAATGTATTGTGGTGTGTCAGAATGGATTGTGACGTCACAGAATGCATTGTGACGTCACACTTTGGATTGTGACGTCACAGAATGTATTGTGACGTCACAGAATGCATTGTGACGTCACAGAATGGATTGTGACTTCACAGAATGGATTGTGGGGTGTTAGACTGGATTGTGACGTCACAGAATGCATTGTGACGTCACAGAATGCATTGTGACGTCACAGAATGCATTGTGGTGTGTCAGAATGGATTGTGACGTCACAGAATGCATTGTGACGTCACACTTTGGATTGTGACGTCACAGAATCCATTGTGACGTCATAGCATGGATTGTGACGTCACAGAATGGATTGTGACGTCAGAGAAGGGATTTTGAGGCGAGGGGATTGTGACGTCACACTTTGGATTGTGACGTCACAGAATGCATTGTGACGTCACAGAATGGATTGTGGGGTGTCAGACTGGATTGTGACGTCACAGAATGCATTGTGATGTCACAGAATGCATTGTGGTGTGTCAGAATGGATTGTGATGTCACAGAATGCATTGTGACGTCACACTTTGGATTGTGACGTCTCAGATTGGATTGTGACGTTACAGAAGGGATTGTGACATCATCGAATGGATTGTGACGCGAGGGGTTTGTGATGTCACACTTTGGATTGTGATGTCACAGAATGTATTGTGACGTCGCAGAATGGATTGGTGGGTCTCAGACTGGATTGTCACGTCACAGAATCCATTGTGACGTCATAGCATGGATTGTGACGTCGGAGAATGGATTGTGACGTCACAGAACGCATTGGTGGGTGTCAGACTGGATTGTGAAGTTACAGAATGGATTGTGACGTCACAGAATGGATTGTGACGTCACAGAATGGATTTTGACGTGAGGGGATTGTGACGTCACACTTGGGATTGTGACCTCACAGAATGCATTGTGACGTCACAGAATGCATTGGTGGGTGTCAGACTGGGTTGTGACGTCACAGAATGCATTGTGACGTCACAGAATGTATTGTGACGTCACAGAAGGGA
Source organism: Gallinula chloropus (assembly GCF_964237585.1). Taxonomy (NCBI): domain Eukaryota; kingdom Metazoa; phylum Chordata; class Aves; order Gruiformes; family Rallidae; genus Gallinula; species Gallinula chloropus. Next base: position 825,049 of record NW_028168119.1, on the reverse strand, counting down.
TTGTGACATCATCGAATGGATTGTGACGCGAGGGGATTGTGACGTCAAACTTTCGATTGTGACGTCACAGAATGCATTGTGACGTCACAGAATGGATTGTGGGGTGTCAGACTGGATTGTGACGTCACAGAATGCATTGTGACGTCACAGAATGGATTGTGATGTCACAGAAGGGATTGTGACATCATCGAATGGATTGTGACGCGAGGGGGTTGTGACATCACACTTTGGATTCTGACGTCACAGAATGCATTGTGACGTCACAGAATGGATTGTGGGGTGTCAGACTGGATTGTGACGTCACAGAATGCATTGTGACGTCATAGAATGGATTGTGACTTCACAGAATGGATTGTGACGTCACAGAATGGATTTTGACACGAGGGGATTGTGACGTCACACTTTGGATTGTGACGTCACAGAATGCATTGTGACGTCACAGAATGGATTGTGGGGTGTCAGACTGGATTGTGACGTCACAGAATGCATTGTGACGTCACAGAAGGGATTGTGATGTCACAGAAGGGATTGTGACATCATCGAATGTATTGTGACGCGAGGGGTTTGTGATGTCACACTTTGGATTGTGACGTCAGAGAATGTATTGTGACGTCACAGAATGCATTGGTGGGTGTCAGACTGGATTGTGACGTCACAGAATGCATTGTGTCGTCACAGAATGCATTGTGACGTCTCAGAATGTATTGTGACGTCACAGAATGGATTGTGGCGTGAGGGTTTGTGACGTCACACTTTGGATTGTGACGTCACAGAATGCATTGTGACGTCACAGAATGGATTGTGGGGTGTCAGATTGGATTGTGACGTCACAGAATGCATTGTGACGTCACAGAAGGGATTGTGATGTCACAGAAGGGATTGTGACATCATCGAATGGATTGTGATGCGAGGGGATTGTGACGTCACACTTTGGATTGTGACGTCACAGAATGCATTGTGACGTCACAGAATGGATTGTGGGGTGTCAGAATGGATTCTGACGTCACACTTTGGATTGTGACGTCACAGAATGCATTGTGACGTCACAGAATGCATTGTGGTGTGTCAGAATGGATTGTGACGTCACAGAATGCATTGTGACGTCACACTTTGGATTGTGACGTCACAGAATGCATTGTGACGTCACAGAATGGATTGTGACGTCACACTTTGGATTGCGACGTCACAGAATGTATTGTGACGTCACAGAATGCATTGTGACGTCACAGAATGGATTGTGATGTCACAGAATGGATTGTGACGCGAGCGGATTGTGACGTCACACTTTGGATTGTGACCTCACAGAATGCATTGTGACGTCACAGAATGGATTGTGGGGTGTCAGAATGGATTGTGACGTCACACTTTGTATTGTGACGTCACATAATGCATTGTGACTTCACAGAATGTATTGTGGGGTGTCAGAATGGATTGTGACGTCACAGAAGGGATTGTGACGTCACACTTTGCATTGTGACGTCACAGAACGCATTGTGACGTCACAGAATGTATTGTGGGGTGTCAGACTGGATTGTGACGTCACAGAAGGGATTGTGACGTCACAGAAGGGATTGTGACGTCACAGAAGGGATTGTTACATCATCGGATGGATTGTGACGCGAGGGGATTGTGACGTCACACTTTGGATTGTGACGTCACAGAATGCATTGTGACGTCACAGAATGGATTGTGGGGTGTCAGGCTGGATTGTGACGTCACAGAATGCATTGTGACGTCATAGAATGGATTGTGATGTCTCAGAACGGATTGAGACATTACAGAATGGATTGTGATGCGATCTGATTGTGACGTCACACTTTGGATTGTGACATCACAGAATGCATTGTGACGTCACACTTTGGATTGTGACCTCACAGAATGCATTGTGACGTCACAGAATGCATTGTGACGTCACAGAAGGGATTGTGACATCATCGAATGGATTGTGACGCGAGGGGATTGTGACGTCAAACTTTCGATTGTGACGTCACAGAATGCATTGTGACGTCACAGAATGGATTGTGGGGTGTCAGACTGGATTGTGACGTCACAGAATGCATTTTGACGTCATAGAATGGATTGTGATGTCACAGAAGGGGTTGTGACATCTAAAAATGGATTGTGATGCGAGGGGATTGTGACGTCACACTTTGGATTGTGACGTCACAGAATGCATTGTGACGTCACAGAATGGATTGTGGGGTATCAGACTGGATTGTGACGTCACACTTTGGATTGTGACGTCACAGAATGCATTGTGACGTCACAGAATGGATTGTGGGGTGTCAGACTGGATTGTGACGTCACAGAATGCATTGTGACGTCACAGAAGGGATTGTGACGTCACAGAATGCATTGTGACGTCACAGAATGGATTGTGACGTCACACTTTGGATTGTGACGTCACAGAATGTATTGTGACGTCACAGAAGGGATTGTGACGTCACAGAATGGATTGTGACGTCACAGAATGGATTGTGACGCGAGCGGATTGTGACGTCACACTTTGGATTGTGACCTCACAGAATGCATTGTGACGTCACAGAATGTATTGTGGGGTGTTAGACTGGATTGTGACGTCACAGAATGCATTGTGACGTCACAGAATGCATTGTGGTGTGTCAGAATGGATTGTGACGTCACAGAATGCATTGTGACGTCACACTTTGGATTGTGACGTCACAGAATGCATTGTGACGTCACAGAATGTATTGTGACGTTACAGAATGCATTGTGACTTCACAGAATGGATTGTGACGTCACAGAATGGATTGAGACATCATTGGATGGATTGTGACGCGAGGGGATTGTGACGTCACACTTTGGATTGTGACGTCACAGAATGCATTGTGACGTCACAGAATGGATTGTGGGGTGTCAGGCTGGATTGTGACGTCACAGAATGCATTGTGACGTCATAGAATGGATTGTGATGTCTCAGAACGGATTGAGACATTACAGAATGGATTGTGATGCGATCTGATTGTGACGTCACACTTTGGATTGTGACGTCACAGAATGGATTGTGACGTCAGAGAATGGGTTGTGACGCGAGGGGATTGTGACTTCACACTTTGGATTGTGACGTCATAGAATGTATTCTGACGTCACAGAATGAATTTTGACGTCACAGAATGGATTGTGACGTCACAGAAGGGATTGTGACATCATCGAATGGATTGTGACGCGAGGGGATTGTGACGTCAAACTTTGGATTGTGACGTCGGAGAATGGATTGTGACGTCACAGAATGCATTGGTGGGTGTCAGACTGGATTGTGAAGTTACAGAATGGATTGTGACGTCACAGAATGGATTGTGACGTCACAGAATGGATTTTGACGTGAGGGGATTGTGACGTCACACTTTGGATTGTGACCTCACAGAATGCATTGTGACGTCACAGAATGCATTGGTGGGTGTCAGACTGGGTTGTGACGTCACAGAATGCATTGTGACGTCACAGAATGTATTGTGACGTCACAGAAGGGATTGTGACATCATCGAATGGATTGTGACGCGAGGGGATTGTGACGTCAAACTTTCGATTGTGACGTCACAGAATGCATTGTGACGTCACAGAATGGATTGTGGGGTGTCAGACTGGATTGTGACGTCACAGAATGCATTGTGACGTCATAGAATGGATTGTGATGTCACAGAAGGGGTTGTGACATCTAAAAATGGATTGTGATGCGAGGGGATTGTGACGTCACACTTTGGATTGTTACGTCACAGAATGCATTGTGACGTCACAGAATGTATTGTGGTGTGTCAGAATGGATTGTGACGTCACAGAATGCATTGTGACGTCACACTTTGGATTGTGACGTCACAGAATGTATTGTGACGTCACAGAATGCATTGTGACGTCACAGAATGGATTGTGACTTCACAGAATGGATTGTGGGGTGTTAGACTGGATTGTGACGTCACAGAATGCATTGTGACGTCACAGAATGCATTGTGACGTCACAGAATGCATTGTGGTGTGTCAGAATGGATTGTGACGTCACAGAATGCATTGTGACGTCACACTTTGGATTGTGACGTCACAGAATCCATTGTGACGTCATAGCATGGATTGTGACGTCACAGAATGGATTGTGACGTCAGAGAAGGGATTTTGAGGCGAGGGGATTGTGACGTCACACTTTGGATTGTGACGTCACAGAATGCATTGTGACGTCACAGAATGGATTGTGGGGTGTCAGACTGGATTGTGACGTCACAGAATGCATTGTGATGTCACAGAATGCATTGTGGTGTGTCAGAATGGATTGTGATGTCACAGAATGCATTGTGACGTCACACTTTGGATTGTGACGTCTCAGATTGGATTGTGACGTTACAGAAGGGATTGTGACATCATCGAATGGATTGTGACGCGAGGGGTTTGTGATGTCACACTTTGGATTGTGATGTCACAGAATGTATTGTGACGTCGCAGAATGGATTGGTGGGTCTCAGACTGGATTGTCACGTCACAGAATCCATTGTGACGTCATAGCATGGATTGTGACGTCGGAGAATGGATTGTGACGTCACAGAACGCATTGGTGGGTGTCAGACTGGATTGTGAAGTTACAGAATGGATTGTGACGTCACAGAATGGATTGTGACGTCACAGAATGGATTTTGACGTGAGGGGATTGTGACGTCACACTTGGGATTGTGACCTCACAGAATGCATTGTGACGTCACAGAATGCATTGGTGGGTGTCAGACTGGGTTGTGACGTCACAGAATGCATTGTGACGTCACAGAATGTATTGTGACGTCACAGAAGGGATTGTGACATCATCGAATGGATTGTGACGCGAGGGGATTGTGACGTCAAACTTTCGATTGTGACGTCACAGAATGCATTGTGACGTCACAGAATGGATTGTGGGGTGTCAGACTGGATTGTGACGTCACAGAATGCATTGTGACGTCACAGAATGGATTGTGATGTCACAGAAGGGATTGTGACATCATCGAATGGATTGTGACGCGAGGGGGTTGTGACATCACACTTTGGATTCTGACGTCACAGAATGCATTGTGACGTCACAGAATGGATTGTGGGGTGTCAGACTGGATTGTGACGTCACAGAATGCATTGTGACGTCATAGAATGGATTGTGACTTCACAGAATGGATTGTGACGTCACAGAATGGATTTTGACACGAGGGGATTGTGACGTCACACTTTGGATTGTGACGTCACAGAATGCATTGTGACGTCACAGAATCGATTGTGGGGTGTCAGACTGGATTGTGACGTCACAGAATGCATTGTGACGTCACAGAAGGGATTGTGATGTCACAGAAGGGATTGTGACATCATCGAATGTATTGTGACGCGAGGGGTTTGTGATGTCACACTTTGGATTGTGACGTCAGAGAATGTATTGTGACGTCACAGAATGCATTGGTGGGTGTCAGACTGGATTGTGACGTCACAGAATGCATTGTGACGTCACAGAATGCATTGTGACGTCTCAGAATGTATTGTGACGTCACAGAATGGATTGTGGCGTGAGGGTTTGTGACGTCACACTTTGGATTGTGACGTCACAGAATGCATTGTGACGTCACAGAATGGATTGTGGGGTGTCAGATTGGATTGTGACGTCACAGAATGCATTGTGACGTCACAGAAGGGATTGTGATGTCACAGAAGGGATTGTGACATCATCGAATGGATTGTGATGCGAGGGGATTGTGACGTCACACTTTGGATTGTGACGTCACAGAATGCATTGTGACGTCACAGAATGGATTGTGGGGTGTCAGAATGGATTCTGACGTCACACTTTGGATTGTGACGTCACAGAATGCATTGTGACGTCACAGAATGCATTGTGGTGTGTCAGAATGGATTGTGACGTCACAGAATGCATTGTGACGTCACACTTTGGATTGTGACGTCACAGAATGCATTGTGACGTCACAGAATGGATTGTGACGTCACACTTTGGATTGCGACGTCACAGAATGTATTGTGACGTCACAGAATGCATTGTGACGTCACAGAATGGATTGTGATGTCACAGAATGGATTGTGACGCGAGCGGATTGTGACGTCACACTTTGGATTGTGACCTCACAGAATGCATTGTGACGTCACAGAATGGATTGTGGGGTGTCAGAATGGATTGTGACGTCACACTTTGGATTGTGACGTCACATAATGCATTGTGACTTCACAGAATGTATTGTGGGGTGTCAGAATGGATTGTGACGTCACAGAAGGGATTGTGACGTCACACTTTGCATTGTGACGTCACAGAACGCATTGTGACGTCACAGAATGTATTGTGGGGTGTCAGACTGGATTGTGACGTCACAGAAGGGATTGTGACGTCACAGAAGGGATTGTGACGTCACAGAAGGGATTGTTACATCATCGGATGGATTGTGACGCGAGGGGATTGTGACGTCACACTTTGGATTGTGACGTCACAGAATGCATTGTGACGTCACAGAATGGATTGTGGGGTGTCAGGCTGGATTGTGACGTCACAGAATGCATTGTGACGTCATAGAATGGATTGTGATGTCTCAGAACGGATTGAGACATTACAGAATGGATTGTGATGCGATCTGATTGTGACGTCACACTTTGGATTGTGACATCACAGAATGCATTGTGACGTCACACTTTGGATTGTGACCTCACAGAATGCATTGTGACGTCACAGAATGCATTGTGACGTCACAGAAGAAATTGTGACATCATCGAATGGATTGTGACGCGAGGGGATTGTGACGTCAAACTTTCGATTGTGACGTCACAGAATGCATTGTGACGTCACAGAATGGATTGTGGGGTGTCAGACTGGATTGTGACGTCACAGAATGCATTTTGACGTCATAGAATGGATTGTGATGTCACAGAAGGGGTTGTGACATCTAAAAATGGATTGTGATGCGAGGGGATTGTGACGTCACACTTTGGATTGTGACGTCACAGAATGCATTGTGACGTCACAGAATGGATTGTGGGGTATCAGACTGGATTGTGACGTCACACTTTGGATTGTGACGTCACAGAATGCATTGTGACGTCACAGAATGGATTGTGGGGTGTCAGACTGGATTGTGACGTCACAGAATGCATTGTGACGTCACAGAAGGGATTGTGACGTCACAGAATGCATTGTGACGTCACAGAATGGATTGTGACGTCACACTTTGGATTGTGACGTCACAGAATGTATTGTGACGTCACAGAAGGGATTGTGACGTCACAGAATGGATTGTGACGTCACAGAATGGATTGTGACGCGAGCGGATTGTGACGTCACACTTTGGATTGTGACCTCACAGAATGCATTGTGACGTCACAGAATGTATTGTGGGGTGTTAGACTGGATTGTGACGTCACAGAATGCATTGTGACGTCACAGAATGCATTGTGGTGTGTCAGAATGGATTGTGACGTCACAGAATGCATTGTGACGTCACACTTTGGATTGTGACGTCACAGAATGCATTGTGACGTCACAGAATGTATTGTGACGTTACAGAATGCATTGTGACTTCACAGAATGGATTGTGACGTCACAGAATGGATTGAGACATCATTGGATGGATTGTGACGCGAGGGGATTGTGACGTCACACTTTGGATTGTGACGTCACAGAATGCATTGTGACGTCACAGAATGGATTGTGGGGTGTCAGGCTGGATTGTGACGTCACAGAATGCATTGTGACGTCATAGAATGGATTGTGATGTCTCAGAACGGATTGAGACATTACAGAATGGATTGTGATGCGATCTGATTGTGACGTCACACTTTGGATTGTGACGTCACAGAATGGATTGTGACGTCAGAGAATGGGTTGTGACGCGAGGGGATTGTGACTTCACACTTTGGATTGTGACGTCATAGAATGTATTCTGACGTCACAGAATGAATTTTGATGTCACAGAATGGATTGTGACGTCACAGAAGGGATTGTGACATCATCGAATGGATTGTGACGCGAGGGGATTGTGACGTCAAACTTTGGATTGTGACGTCGGAGAATGGATTGTGACGTCACAGAACGCATTGGTGGGTGTCAGACTGGATTGTGAAGTTACAGAATGGATTGTGACGTCACAGAATGGATTGTGACGTCACAGAAGGGATTTTGAGGCGAGGGGATTGTGACGTCACACTTTGGATTGTGACGTCACAGAATGCATTGTGACGTCACAGAATGTATTGTGGGGTGTCAGAATGGATTGTGACGTCACACTTTGGATTGTGACGTCACAGAATGCATTGTGACGTCACAGAATGGATTGTGACTTCACAGAATGGATTGTGGGGTGTTAGACTGGATTGTGACGTCACAGAATGCATTGTGACGTCACAGAATGCATTGTGACGTCACAGAATGCATTGTGGTGTGTCAGAATGGATTGTGACGTCACAGAATGCATTGTGACGTCACACTTTGGATTGTGACGTCACAGAATCCACTGTGACGTCATAGCATGGATTGTGACGTCACAGAATGGATTGTGACGTCACAGAAGGGATTTTGAGGCGAGGGGATTGTGACGTCACACTTTGGATTGTGACGTCACAGAATGCATTGTGACGTCACAGAATGGATTGTGGGGTGTCAGACTGGATTGTGACGTCACAGAATGCATTGTGACGTCACAGAATGCATTGTGGTGTGTCAGAATGGATTGTGATGTCACAGAATGCATTGTGTCTTCACACTTTGGATTGTGACGTCTCAGAATGGATTGTGACGTTACAGAAGGGATTGTGACATCATCGAATGGATTGTGACGCGAGGGGTTTGTGATGTCACACTTTGGATTGTGATGTCACAGAATGTATTGTGACGTCGCAGAATGGATTGGTGGGTCTCAGACTGGATTGTCACGTCACAGAATCCATTGTGACGTCATAGCATGGATTGTGACGTCGGAGAATGGATTGTGACGTCACAGAACGCATTGGTGGGTGTCAGACTGGATTGTGAAGTTACAGAATGGATTGTGACGTCACAGAATGGATTGTGACGTCACAGAATGGATTTTGACGTGAGGGGATTGTGACGTCACACTTGGGATTGTGACCTCACAGAATGCATTGTGACGTCACAGAATGTATTGTGGGGTGTCAGACTGGATTGTGACGTCACAGAATGTATTGTGACGTCACAGAAGGGATTGTGACGTCACAGAAGGGATTGTTACATCATCGGATGGATTGTGACGCGAGGGGATTGTGACGTCACACTTTGGATTGTGACGTCACAGAATGCATTGTGACGTCACAGAATGGATTGTGGGGTGTCAGACTGGATTGTGACGTCACAGAATGCATTGTGACGTCATAGAATGGATTGTGATGTCACAGAAGGGGTTGTGACATCTAAAAATGGATTGTGATGCGAGGGGATTGTGACGTCACACTTTGGATTGTGACGTCACAGAATGTATTGTGGGGTGTCAGAATGGATTGTGACGTCACACTTTGGATTGTGACGTTACAGAATGCATTGTGACGTCACAGAATGTATTGTGGGGTGTCAGAATGGATTGTGACGTCACAGAGTGCATTGTGACGTCACACTTTGGATTGTGACGTCACAGAATGCATTGTGACGTCACAGAATGGATTGTGACGTCACACTTTGGATTGTGACGTCACAGAATGTATTGTGACGTCACAGAATGCATTGTGACGTCACAGAATGGATTGTGACGTCACAGAATGGATTGTGGGGTGTTAGACTGGATTGTGACGTCACAGAATGCATTGTGACGTCACAGAATGCATTGTGGTGTGTCAGAATGGATTGTGACGTCACAGAATGCATTGTGACGTCACACTTTGGATTGTGACGTCACAGAATCCATTGTGGCGTCATAGCATGGATTGTGACGTCACAGAATGGATTGTGACGTCACAGAAGGGATTTTGAGGCGAGGGGATTGTGACGTCACACTTTGGATTGTGACGTCACAGAATGCATTGTGACGTCACAGAATGTATTGTGGGGTGTCAGAATGGATTGTGACGTCACACTTTGGATTGTGACGTCACAGAATGCATTGTGACGTCACAGAATGGATTGTGACTTCACAGAATGGATTGTGGGGTGTTAGACTGTATTGTGACGTCACAGAATGCATTGTGACGTCACAGAATGCATTGTGGTGTGTCAGAATGGATTGTGACGTCACAGAATGCATTGTGACGTCACACTTTGGATTGTGACGTCACAGAATCCACTGTGACGTCATAGCATGGATTGTGACGTCACAGAATGGATTGTGACGTCACAGAAGGGATTTTGAGGCGAGGGGATTGTGACGTCACACTTTGGATTGTGACGTCACAGAATGCATTGTGACGTCACAGAATGGATTGTGGGGTGTCAGACTGGATTGTGACGTCACAGAATGCATTGTGACGTCACAGAATGCATTGTGGTGTGTCAGAATGGATTGTGATGTCACAGAATGCATTGTGACGTCACACTTTGGATTGTGACGTCTCAGAATGGATTGTGACGTTACAGAAGGGATTGTGACATCATCGAATGGATTGTGACGCGAGGGGTTTGTGATGTCACACTTTGGATTGTGATGTCACAGAATGTATTGTGACGTCGCAGAATGGATTGGTGGGTCTCAGACTGGATTGTCACGTCACAGAATCCATTGTGACGTCATAGCATGGATTGTGACGTCGGAGAATGGATTGTGACGTCACAGAACGCATTGGTGGGTGTCAGACTGGATTGTGAAGTTACAGAATGGATTGTGACGTCACAGAATGGATTGTGACGTCACAGAATGGATTTTGACGTGAGGGGATTGTGACGTCACACTTGGGATTGTGACCTCACAGAATGCATTGTGACGTCACAGAATGCATTGGTGGGTGTCAGACTGGGTTGTGACGTCACAGAATGCATTGTGACGTCACAGAATGTATTGTGACGTCACAGAAGGGATTGTGACATCATCGAATGGATTGTGACGCGAGGGGATTGTGACGTCAAACTTTCGATTGTGACGTCACAGAATGCATTGTGACGTCACAGAATGGATTGTGGGGTGTCAGACTGGATTGTGACGTCACAGAATGCATTGTGATGTCACAGAATGGATTGTGATGTCACAGAAGGGATTGTGACATCATCGAATGGATTGTGACGCGAGGGGGTTGTGACATCACACTTTGGATTCTGACGTCACAGAATGCATTGTGACGTCACAGAATGGATTGTGGGGTGTCAGACTGGATTGTGACGTCACAGAATGCATTGTGACGTCATAGAATGGATTGTGACGTCACAGAATGTATTGTGACGTCACAGAATGGATTTTGACACGAGGGGATTGTGACGTCACACTTTGGATTGTGACGTCACAGAATGCATTGTGACGTCACAGAATGGATTGTGGGGTGTCAGACTGGATTGTGACGTCACAGAATGCATTGTGACGTCACAGAAGGGATTGTGATGTCACAGAAGGGATTGTGACATCATCGAATGTATTGTGACGCGAGGGGTTTGTGATGTCACACTTTGGATTGTGACGTCAGAGAATGTAATTGTGACGTCACAGAATGCATTGTTGGGTGTCAGACTGGATTGTGACGTCACAGAATGCATTGTGACGTCATAGAACTGATTGTGATGTCACAGAAGGGATTATGACATCACAGAATGGATTGTGGGGTGTCAGAACGGATTGTGACGTCACACTTTGGGTTGTGACGTCACAGAATGCATTGTGACTTCACAGAATGTATTGTGGGGTGTCAGAATGGATTGTGACGTCACACTTGGGATTGTGACGTCACACTTTGGATTGTGACGTCACAGAAGGCATTGTGACGTCACAGAATGTATTGTGGGGTGTCAGACTGGATTGTGACGTCACAGAATGGATTGTGACGTCACAGAAGGGATTGTGACATCATCGAATGGATTGTGACGCGAGGGGGTTGTGACGTCACACTTTGGATTGTGACGTCACAGAAGGGATTGTGACGTCACAGAATGGATTGTGATGCGAGGGGATTGTGACGTCACACTTTGGATTGTGACGTCACAGAATGGATTGTGACGTCACAGAATGAATTTTGACGTCACAGAATGGATTGTGACGTGAGGGGATTGTGACGTCACACTTTGGATTGTGACGTCAGAGAATGGATTGTGACGTTACAGAAGGGATTGTGACATCATCGAATGGATTGTGACGCGAGGGGTTTGTGATGTCACACTTTGGATTGTGATGTCACAGAATGTATTGTGACGTCGCAGAATGGATTGGTGGGTCTCAGACTGGATTGTCACGTCACAGAATCCATTGTGACGTCATAGCATGGATTGTGACGTCGGAGAATGGATTGTGACGTCACAGAACGCATTGGTGGGTGTCAGACTGGATTGTGAAGTTACAGAATGGATTGTGACGTCACAGAATGGATTGTGACGTCACAGAATGGATTTTGACGTGAGGGGATTGTGACGTCACACTTGGGATTGTGACCTCACAGAATGCATTGTGACGTCACAGAATGCATTGGTGGGTGTCAGACTGGGTTGTGACGTCACAGAATGCATTGTGACGTCACAGAATGTATTGTGACGTCACAGAAGGGATTGTGACATCATCGAATGGATTGTGACGCGAGGGGATTGTGACGTCAAACTTTCAATTGTGACGTCACAGAATGCATTGTGACGTCACAGAATGGATTGTGGGGTGTCAGACTGGATTGTGACGTCACAGAATGCATTGTGATGTCACAGAATGGATTGTGACGTCACAGAATGGATTGTGACGTCACAGAATGGATTTTGACACGAGGGGATTGTGACGTCACACTTTGGATTGTGACGTCACAGAATGCATTGTGACGTCACAGAATGGATTGTGGGGTGTCAGACTGGATTGTGACGTCACAGAATGCATTGTGACGTCACAGAAGGGATTGTGATGTCACAGAAGGGATTGTGACATCATCGAATGTATTGTGACGCGAGGGGTTTGTGATGTCACACTTTGGATTGTGACGTCAGAGAATGTAATAGTGACGTCACAGAATGCATTGTTGGGTGTCAGACTGGATTGTGACGTCACAGAATGCATTGTGACGTCATAGAACTGATTGTAATGTCACAGAAGGGATTATGACATCACAGAATGGATTGTGGGGTGTCAGAATGGATTGTGACGTCACACTTTGGGTTGTGACGTCACAGAATGCATTGTGACTTCACAGAATGTATTGTGGGGTGTCAGAATGGATTGTGACGTCACACTTGGGATTGTGACGTCACACTTTGGATTGTGACGTCACAGAAGGCATTGTGACGTCACAGAATGTATTGTGGGGTGTCAGACTGGATTGTGACGTCACACTTTGGATTGTGACGTCACAGAAGGGATTGTGACATCATCGAATGGATTGTGACGCGAGGGGGTTGTGACGTCACACTTTGGATTGTGACGTCACAGAACGCATTGTGACGTCACAGAATGTATTGTGGGGTGTCAGACTGGATTGTGACGTCACAGAATGTATTGTGACGTCACAGAATGTATTGTGACGTCACAGAAGGGATTGTTACATCATCGGATGGATTGTGACGCGAGGGGATTGTGACGTCACACTTTGGATTGTGACGTCACAGAATGCATTGTGACGTCACAGAATGGATTGTGGGGTGTCAGGCTGGATTGTGACGTCACAGAATGCATTGTGACGTCATAGAATGGATTGTGATGTCTCAGAACGGATTGAGACATTACAGAATGGATTGTGATGCGATCTGATTGTGACGTCACACTTTGGATTGTGACGTCACAGAATGGATTGTGACGTCAGAGAATGGGTTGTGACGCGAGGGGATTGTGACGTCACACTTTGGATTGTGACGTCGGAGAATGGATTGTGACGTCACAGAATGCATTGGTGGGTGTCAGACTGGATTGTGAAGTTACAGAATGGATTGTGACGTCACAGAATGGATTGTGACGTCACAGAATGGATTTTGACGTGAGGGGATTGTGACGTCACACTTTGGATTGTGACCTCACAGAATGCATTGTGACGTCACAGAATGCATTGGTGGGTGTCAGACTGGGTTGTGACGTCACAGAATGCATTGTGACGTCACAGAATGTATTGTGACGTCACAGAAGGGATTGTGACATCATCGAATGGATTGTGACGCGAGGGGATTGTGACGTCAAACTTTCGATTGTGACGTCACAGAATGCATTGTGACGTCACAGAATGGATTCTGGGGTGTCAGACTGGATTGTGACGTCACAGAATGCATTGTGACGTCATAGAATGGATTGTGATGTCACAGAAGGGGTTGTGACATCTAAAAATGGATTGTGATGCGAGGGGATTGTGACGTCACACTTTGGATTGTTACGTCACAGAATGCATTGTGACGTCACAGAATGTATTGTGGTGTGTCAGAATGGATTGTGACGTCACAGAATGCATTGTGACGTCACACTTTGGATTGTGACGTCACAGAATGTATTGTGACGTCACAGAATGCATTGTGACGTCACAGAATGGATTGTGACTTCACAGAATGGATTGTGGGGTGTTAGACTGGATTGTGACGTCACAGAATGCATTGTGACGTCACAGAATGCATTGTGACGTCACAGAATGCATTGTGGTGTGTCAGAATGGATTGTGACGTCACAGAATGCATTGTGACGTCACACTTTGGATTGTGACGTCACAGAATCCATTGTGACGTCATAGCATGGATTGTGACGTCACAGAATGGATTGTGACGTCAGAGAAGGGATTTTGAGGCGAGGGGATTGTGACGTCACACTTTGGATTGTGACGTCACAGAATGCATTGTGACGTCACAGAATGGATTGTGGGGTGTCAGACTGGATTGTGACGTCACAGAATGCATTGTGACGTCACAGAATGCATTGTGGTGTGTCAGAATGGATTGTGATGTCACAGAATGCATTGTGACGTCACACTTTGGATTGTGACGTCTCAGATTGGATTGTGACGTTACAGAAGGGATTGTGACATCATCGAATGGATTGTGACGCGAGGGGTTTGTGATGTCACACTTTGGATTGTGATGTCACAGAATGTATTGTGACGTCGCAGAATGGATTGGTGGGTCTCAGACTGGATTGTCACGTCACAGAATCCATTGTGACGTCATAGCATGGATTGTGACGTCGGAGAATGGATTGTGACGTCACAGAACGCATTGGTGGGTGTCAGACTGGATTGTGAAGTTACAGAATGGATTGTGACGTCACAGAATGGATTGTGACGTCACAGAATGGATTTTGACGTGAGGGGATTGTGACGTCACACTTGGGATTGTGACCTCACAGAATGCATTGTGACGTCACAGAATGCATTGGTGGGTGTCAGACTGGGTTGTGACGTCACAGAATGCATTGTGACGTCACAGAATGTATTGTGACGTCACAGAAGGGATTGTGACATCATCGAATGGATTGTGACGCGAGGGGATTGTGACGTCAAACTTTCGATTGTGATGTCACAGAATGCATTGTGACGTCACAGAATGGATTGTGGGGTGTCAGACTGGATTGTGACGTCACAGAATGCATTGTGACGTCACAGAATGGATTGTGATGTCACAGAAGGGATTGTGACATCATCGAATGGATTGTGACGCGAGGGGGATGTGACATCACACTTTGGATTCTGACGTCACAGAATGCATTGTGACGTCACAGAATGGATTGTGGGGTGTCAGACTGGATTGTGACGTCACAGAATGCATTGTGACGTCATAGAATGGATTGTGACTTCACAGAATGGATTGTGACGTCACAGAATGGATTTTGACACGAGGGGATTGTGACGTCACACTTTGGATTGTGACGTCACAGAATGCATTGTGACGTCACAGAATGGATTGTGGGGTGTCAGACTGGATTGTGACGTCACAGAATGCATTGTGACGTCACAGAAGGGATTGTGATGTCACAGAAGGGATTGTGACATCATCGAATGTATTGTGACGCGAGGGGTTTGTGATGTCACACTTTGGATTGTGACGTCAGAGAATGTATTGTGACGTCACAGAATGCATTGGTGGGTGTCAGACTGGATTGTGACGTCACAGAATGCATTGTGACGTCACAGAATGCATTGTGACGTCTCAGAATGTATTGTGACGTCACAGAATGGATTGTGGCGTGAGGGTTTGTGACGTCACACTTTGGATTGTGACGTCACAGAATGCATTGTGACGTCACAGAATGGATTGTGGGGTGTCAGATTGGATTGTGACGTCACAGAATGCATTGTGACGTCACAGAAGGGATTGTGATGTCACAGAAGGGATTGTGACATCATCAAATGGATTGTGATGCGAGGGGATTGTGACGTCACACTTTGGATTGTGACGTCACAGAATGCATTGTGACGTCACAGAATGGATTGTGGGGTGTCAGAATGGATTCTGACGTCACACTTTGGATTGTGACGTCACAGAATGCATTGTGACGTCACAGAATGCATTGTGGTGTGTCAGAATGGATTGTGACGTCACAGAATGCATTGTGACGTCACACTTTGGATTGTGACGTCACAGAATGCATTGTGACGTCACAGAATGGATTGTGACGTCACACTTTGGATTGCGACGTCACAGAATGTATTGTGACGTCACAGAATGCATTGTGACGTCACAGAATGGATTGTGATGTCACAGAATGGATTGTGACGCGAGCGGATTGTGACGTCACACTTTGGATTGTGACCTCACAGAATGCATTGTGACGTCACAGAATGGATTGTGGGGTGTCAGAATGGATTGTGACGTCACACTTTGGATTGTGACGTCACATAATGCATTGTGACTTCACAGAATGTATTGTGGGGTGTCAGAATGGATTGTGACGTCACAGAAGGGATTGTGACGTCACACTTTGCATTGTGACGTCACAGAACGCATTGTGACGTCACAGAATGTATTGTGGGGTGTCAGACTGGATTGTGACGTCACAGAATGTATTGTGACGTCACAGAAGGGATTGTGACGTCACAGAAGGGATTGTTACATCATCGGATGGATTGTGACGCGAGGGGATTGTGACGTCACACTTTGGATTGTGACGTCACAGAATGCATTGTGACGTCACAGAATGGATTGTGGGGTGTCAGGCTGGATTGTGACGTCACAGAATGCATTGTGACGTCATAGAATGGATTGTGATGTCTCAGAACGGATTGAGACATTACAGAATGGATTGTGATGCGATCTGATTGTGACGTCACACTTTGGATTGTGACATCACAGAATGCATTGTGACGTCACACTTTGGATTGTGACCTCACAGAATGCATTGTGACGTCACAGAATGCATTGTGACGTCACAGAAGGGATTGTGACATCATCGAATGGATTGTGACGCGAGGGGATTGTGACGTCAAACTTTCGATTGTGACGTCACAGAATGCATTGTGACGTCACAGAATGGATTGTGGGGTGTCAGACTGGATTGTGACGTCACAGAATGCATTTTGACGTCATAGAATGGATTGTGATGTCACAGAAGGGGTTGTGACATCTAAAAATGGATTGTGATGCGAGGGGATTGTGACGTCACACTTTGGATTGTGACGTCACAGAATGCATTGTGACGTCACAGAATGGATTGTGGGGTATCAGACTGGATTGTGACGTCACACTTTGGATTGTGACGTCACAGAATGCATTGTGACGTCACAGAATGGATTGTGGGGTGTCAGACTGGATTGTGACGTCACAGAATGCATTGTGACGTCACAGAAGGGATTGTGACGTCACAGAATGCATTGTGACATCACAGAATGGATTGTGACGTCACACTTTGGATTGTGACGTCACAGAATGTATTGTGACGTCACAGAAGGGATTGTGACGTCACAGAATGGATTGTGACGTCACAGAATGGATTGTGACGCGAGCGGATTGTGACGTCACACTTTGGATTGTGACCTCACAGAATGCATTGTGACGTCACAGAATGGATTGTGGGGTGTTAGACTGGATTGTGACGTCACAGAATGCATTGTGACGTCACAGAATGCATTGTGGTGTGTCAGAATGGATTGTGACGTCACAGAATGCATTGTGACGCCACACTTTGGATTGTGACGTCACAGAATGCATTGTGACGTCACAGAATGTATTGTGACGTCACAGAATGCATTGTGACTTCACAGAATGGATTGTGACGTCACAGAATGGATTGAGACATCATTGGATGGATTGTGACGCGAGGGGATTGTGACGTCACACTTTGGATTGTGACGTCACAGAATGCATTGTGACGTCACAGAATGGATTGTGGGGTGTCAGGCTGGATTGTGACGTCACAGAATGCATTGTGACGTCATAGAATGGATTGTGATGTCTCAGAACGGATTGAGACATTACAGAATGGATTGTGATGCGATCTGATTGTGACGTCACACTTTGGATTGTGACGTCACAGAATGGATTGTGACGTCAGAGAATGGGTTGTGACGCGAGGGGATTGTGACTTCACACTTTGGATTGTGACGTCATAGAATGTATTCTGACGTCACAGAATGAATTTTGATGTCACAGAATGGATTGTGACGTCACAGAAGGGATTGTGACATCATCGAATGGATTGTGACGCGAGGGGATTGTGACGTCAAACTTTGGATTGTGACGTCGGAGAATGGATTGTGACGTCACAGAACGCATTGGTGGGTGTCAGACTGGATTGTGAAGTTACAGAATGGATTGTGACGTCACAGAATGGATTGTGACGTCACAGAATGGATTTTGACGTGAGGGGATTGTGACGTCACACTTGGGATTGTGACCTCACAGAATGCATTGTGACGTCACAGAATGCATTGGTGGGTGTCAGACTGGGTTGTGACGTCACAGAATGCATTGTGACGTCACAGAATGTATTGTGACGTCACAGAAGGGATTGTGACATCATCGAATGGATTGTGACGCGAGGGGATTGTGACGTCAAACTTTCGATTGTGACGTCACAGAATGCATTGTGACGTCACAGAATGGATTGTGGGGTGTCAGACTGGATTGTGACGTCACAGAATGCATTGTGACGTCATAGAATGGATTGTGATGTCACAGAAGGGGTTGTGACATCTAAAAATGGATTGTGATGCGAGGGGATTGTGACGTCACACTTTGGATTGTGACGTCACAGAATGTATTGTGGGGTGTCAGAATGGATTGTGACGTCACACTTTGGATTGTGACGTCACAGAATGCATTGTGACGTCACAGAATGTATTGTGGGGTGTCAGAATGGATTGTGACGTCACAGAGTGCATTGTGACGTCACACTTTGGATTGTGACGTCACAGAATGCATTGTGACGTCACAGAATGGATTGTGACGTCACACTTTGGATTGTGACGTCACAGAATGTATTGTGACGTCACAGAATGCATTGTGACGTCACAGAATGGATTGTGACGTCACAGAATGGATTGTGGGGTGTTAGACTGGATTGTGACGTCACAGAATGCATTGTGACGTCACAGAATGCATTGTGGTGTGTCAGAATGGATTGTGACGTCACAGAATGCATTGTGACGTCACACTTTGGATTGTGACGTCACAGAATCCATTGTGGCGTCATAGCATGGATTGTGACGTCACAGAATGGATTGTGACGTCACAGAAGGGATTTTGAGGCGAGGGGATTGTGACGTCACACTTTGGATTGTGACGTCACAGAATGCATTGTGACGTCACAGAATGTATTGTGGGGTGTCAGAATGGATTGTGACGTCACACTTTGGATTGTGACGTCACAGAATGCATTGTGACGTCACAGAATGGATTGTGACTTCACAGAATGGATTGTGGGGTGTTAGACTGGATTGTGACGTCACAGAATGCATTGTGACGTCACAGAATGCATTGTGACGTCACAGAATGCATTGTGGTGTGTCAGAATGGATTGTGACGTCACAGAATGCATTGTGACGTCACACTTTGGATTGTGACGTCACAGAATCCACTGTGACGTCATAGCATGGATTGTGACGTCACAGAATGGATTGTGACGTCACAGAAGGGATTTTGACGCGAGGGGATTGTGACGTCACACTTTGGATTGTGACGTCACAGAATGCATTGTGACGTCACAGAATGGATTGTGGGGTGTCAGACTGGATTGTGACGTCACAGAATGCATTGTGACGTCACAGAATGCATTGTGGTGTGTCAGAATGGATTGTGATGTCACAGAATGCATTGTGACGTCACACTTTGGATTGTGACGTCTCAGAATGGATTGTGACGTTACAGAAGGGATTGTGACATCATCGAATGGATTGTGACGCGAGGGGTTTGTGATGTCACACTTTGGATTGTGATGTCACAGAATGTATTGTGACGTCGCAGAATGGATTGGTGGGTCTCAGACTGGATTGTCACGTCACAGAATCCATTGTGACGTCATAGCATGGATTGTGACGTCGGAGAATGGATTGTGACGTCACAGAACGCATTGGTGGGTGTCAGACTGGATTGTGAAGTTACAGAATGGATTGTGACGTCACAGAATGGATTGTGACGTCACAGAATGGATTTTGACGTGAGGGGATTGTGACGTCACACTTGGGATTGTGACCTCACAGAATGCATTGTGACGTCACAGAATGCATTGGTGGGTGTCAGACTGGGTTGTGACGTCACAGAATGCATTGTGACGTCACAGAATGTATTGTGACGTCACAGAAGGGATTGTGACATCATCGAATGGATTGTGACGCGAGGGGATTGTGACGTCAAACTTTCGATTGTGACGTCACAGAATGCATTGTGACGTCACAGAATGGATTGTGGGGTGTCAGACTGGATTGTGACGTCACAGAATGCATTGTGATGTCACAGAATGGATTGTGACGTCACAGAATGGATTGTGACGTCACAGAATGGATTTTGACACGAGGGGATTGTGACGTCACACTTTGGATTGTGACGTCACAGAATGCATTGTGACGTCACAGAATGGATTGTGGGGTGTCAGACTGGATTGTGACGTCACAGAATGCATTGTGACGTCACAGAAGGGATTGTGATGTCACAGAAGGGATTGGGACATCATCGAATGTATTGTGACGCGAGGGGTTTGTGATGTCACACTTTGGATTGTGACGTCAGAGAATGTAATAGTGACGTCACAGAATGCATTGTTGGGTGTCAGACTGGATTGTGACGTCACAGAATGCATTGTGACGTCATAGAACTGATTGTAATGTCACAGAAGGGATTATGACATCACAGAATGGATTGTGGGGTGTCAGAATGGATTGTGACGTCACACTTTGGGTTGTGACGTCACAGAATGCATTGTGACTTCACAGAATGTATTGTGGGGTGTCAGAATGGATTGTGACGTCACACTTGGGATTGTGACGTCACACTTTGGATTGTGACGTCACAGAAGGCATTGTGACGTCACAGAATGTATTGTGGGGTGTCAGACTGGATTGTGACGTCACAGAATGGATTGTGACGTCACAGAAGGGATTGTGACATCATCGGATGGATTGTGACGCGAGGGGGTTGTGACGTCACACTTTGGATTGTGACGTCACAGAATGCATTGTGACGTCACAGAATGGATTGTGGGGTGTCAGGCTGGATTGTGACGTCACAGAATGCATTGTGACGTCATAGAATGGATTGTGATGTCTCAGAACGGATTGAGACATTACAGAATGGATTGTGATGCGATCTGATTGTGACGTCACACTTTGGATTGTGACCTCACAGAATGCATTGTGAGGTCACACTTTGGATTGTGACGTCACAGAATGCATTGTGACGTCACAGAAGGGATTGTGACATCATCGAATGGATTGTGACGCGAGGGGATTGTGACGTCAAACTTTCGATTGTGACGTCACAGAATGCATTGTGACGTCACAGAATGGATTGTGGGGTGTCAGACTGGATTGTGACGTCACAGAATGCATTTTGACGTCATAGAATGGATTGTGATGTCACAGAAGGGGTTGTGACATCTAAAAATGGATTGTGATGCGAGGGGATTGTGACGTCACACTTTGGATTGTGACGTCACAGAATGCATTGTGACGTCACAGAATGGATGGTGGGGTATCAGACTGGATTGTGACGTCACACTTTGGATTGTGATGTCACAGAATGCATTGTGACGTCACAGAATGGATTGTGGGGTGTCAGAATGGATTGTGACGTCACAGAATGCATTGTGACGTCACACTTTGGATTGTGACGTCACAGAATGCATTGTGACGTCACAGAATGGATTGTGACGTCACACTTTGGATTGTGACGTCGCAGAATGTATTGTGACGTCACAGAAGGGATTGTGACGTCACAGAATGGATTGTGACGTCACAGAATGGATTGTGACGCGAGCGGATTGTGACGTCACACTTTGGATTGTGACCTCACAGAATGCATTGTGACGTCACAGAATGTATTGTGGGGTGTTAGACTGGATTGTGACGTCACAGAATGCATTGTGACGTCACAGAATGCATTGTGGTGTGTCAGAATGGATTGTGACGTCACAGAATGCATTGTGACGTCACACTTTGGATTGTGACGTCACAGAATGCATTGTGACGTCACAGAATGTATTGTGACGTTACAGAATGCATTGTGACTTCACAGAATGGATTGTGACGTCACAGAATGGATTGAGACATCATTGGATGGATTGTGACGCGAGGGGATTGTGACGTCACACTTTGGATTGTGACGTCACAGAATGCATTGTGACGTCACAGAATGGATTGTGGGGTGTCAGGCTGGATTGTGACGTCACAGAATGCATTGTGACGTCATAGAATGGATTGTGATGTCTCAGAACGGATTGAGACATTACAGAATGGATTGTGATGCGATCTGATTGTGACGTCACACTTTGGATTGTGACGTCACAGAATGGATTGTGACGTCAGAGAATGGGTTGTGACGCGAGGGGATTGTGACTTCACACTTTGGATTGTGACGTCATGGAATGTATTCTGACGTCACAGAATGAATTTTGATGTCACAGAATGGATGGTGACGTCACAGAAGGGATTGTGACATCATCGAATGGATTGTGACGCGAGGGGATTGTGACGTCAAACTTTGGATTGTGACGTCGGAGAATGGATTGTGACGTCACAGAACGCATTGGTGGGTGTCAGACTGGATTGTGAAGTTACAGAATGGATTGTGACGTCACAGAATGGATTGTGACGTCACAGAATGGATTTTGACGTGAGGGGATTGTGACGTCACACTTTGGATTGTGACCTCACAGAATGCATTGTGACGTCACAGAATGGATTGTGGGGTGTCAGACTGGGTTGTGACGTCACAGAATGCATTGTGACGTCACAGAATGTATTGTGACGTCACAGAAGGGATTGTGACATCATCGAATGGATTGTGACACGAGGGGATTGTGACGCCAAACTTTCGATTGTGACGTCACAGAATGCATTGTGACGTCACAGAATGGATTGTGGGGTGTCAGACTGGATTGTGACGTCACAGAATGCATTGTGACGTCATAGAATGGATTGTGATGTCACAGAAGGGGTTGTGACATCTAAAAATGGATTGTGATGCGAGGGGATTGTGACGTCACACTTTGGATTGTGACGTCACAGAATGCATTGTGACGTCACAGAATGTATTGTGGGGTGTCAGAATGGATTGTGACGTCACACTTTGGATTGTGACGTCACAGAATGCATTGTGACGTCACAGAATGGATTGTGGGGTGTCAGAATGGATTGTGACGTCACAGAATGCATTGTGACGTCACACTTTGGATTGTGACGTCACATAATGCATTGTGACGTCACAGACTGGATTGTGACGTCACACTTTGGATTGTGACGTCACAGAATGTATTGTGACGTCACAGAATGCATTGTGACGTCACAGAATGGATTGTGACGTCACAGAATGGATTGTGGGGTGTTAGACTGGATTGTGACGTCACAGAATGCATTGTGACGTCACAGAATGCATTGTGGTGTGTCAGAATGGATTGTGACGTCACAGAATGCATTGTGACGTCACACTTTGGATTGTGACGTCACAGAATCCATTGTGGCGTCATAGCATGGATTGTGACGTCACAGAATGGATTGTGACGTCACAGAAGGGATTTTGAGGCGAGGGGATTGTGACGTCACACTTTGGATTGTGACGTCACAGAATGCATTGTGACGTCACAGAATGGATTGTGGGGTGTCAGACTGGATTGTGACGTCACAGAATGCATTGTGACGTCACAGAATGCATTGTGGTGTGTCAGAATGGATTGTGATGTCACAGAATGCATTGTGACGTCACACTTTGGATTGTGACGTCTCAGAATGGATTGTGACGTTACAGAAGGGATTGTGACATCATCGAATGGATTGTGACGCGAGGGGTTTGTGATGTCACACTTTGGATTGTGATGTCACAGAATGTATTGTGACGTCGCAGAATGGATTGGTGGGTCTCAGACTGGATTGTCACGTCACAGAATCCATTGTGACGTCATAGCATGGATTGTGACGTCGGAGAATGGATTGTGACGTCACAGAACGCATTGGTGGGTGTCAGACTGGATTGTGAAGTTACAGAATGGATTGTGACGTCACAGAATGGATTGTGACGTCACAGAATGGATTTTGACGTGAGGGGATTGTGACGTCACACTTGGGATTGTGACCTCACAGAATGCATTGTGACGTCACAGAATGCATTGGTGGGTGTCAGACTGGGTTGTGACGTCACAGAATGCATTGTGACGTCACAGAATGTATTGTGACGTCACAGAAGGGATTGTGACATCATCGAATGGATTGTGACGCGAGGGGATTGTGACGTCAAACTTTCGATTGTGACGTCACAGAATGCATTGTGACGTCACAGAATGGATTGTGGGGTGTCAGACTGGATTGTGACGTCACAGAATGCATTGTGATGTCACAGAATGGATTGTGATGTCACAGAAGGGATTGTGACATCATCGAATGGATTGTGACGCGAGGGGGTTGTGACATCACACTTTGGATTCTGACGTCACAGAATGCATTGTGACGTCACAGAATGGATTGTGGGGTGTCAGACTGGATTGTGACGTCACAGAATGCATTGTGACGTCATAGAATGGATTGTGACGTCACAGAATGGATTGTGACGTCACAGAATGGATTTTGACACGAGGGGATTGTGACGTCACACTTTGGATTGTGACGTCACAGAATGCATTGTGACGTCACAGAATGGATTGTGGGGTGTCAGACTGGATTGTGACGTCACAGAATGCATTGTGACGTCACAGAAGGGATTGTGATGTCACAGAAGGGATTGTGACATCATCGAATGTATTGTGACGCGAGGGGTTTGTGATGTCACACTTTGGATTGTGACGTCAGAGAATGTAATTGTGACGTCACAGAATGCATTGTTGGGTGTCAGACTGGATTGTGACGTCACAGAATGCATTGTGACGTCATAGAACTGATTGTGATGTCACAGAAGGGATTATGACATCACAGAATGGATTGTGGGGTGTCAGAACGGATTGTGACGTCACACTTTGGGTTGTGACGTCACAGAATGCATTGTGACTTCACAGAATGTATTGTGGGGTGTCAGAATGGATTGTGACGTCACACTTGGGATTGTGACGTCACACTTTGGATTGTGACGTCACAGAAGGCATTGTGACGTCACAGAATGTATTGTGGGGTGTCAGACTGGATTGTGACGTCACAGAATGGATTGTGACGTCACAGAAGGGAGTGTGACATCATCGAATGGATTGTGACGCGAGGGGGTTGTGACGTCACACTTTGGATTGTGACGTCACAGAAGGGATTGTGACGTCACAGAATGGATTGTGATGCGAGGGGATTGTGACGTCACACTCTGGATTGTGACGTCACAGAATGCATTGTGACGTCACAGAATGAATTTTGACGTCACAGAATGGATTGTGACGTGAGGGGATTGTGACGTCACACTTTGGATTGTGACGTCAGAGAATGGATTGTGACGTTACAGAAGGGATTGTGACATCATCGAATGGATTGTGACGCGAGGGGTTTGTGATGTCACACTTTGGATTGTGATGTCACAGAATGTATTGTGACGTCGCAGAATGGATTGGTGGGTCTCAGACTGGATTGTCACGTCACAGAATCCATTGTGACGTCATAGCATGGATTTTGATGTCACAGAATGGATTGTGACGTCACAGAATGAATTTTGACGCGCGGGAATTGTGACGTCACACTTTGGATTGTGACGTCACGGAATGCATTGTGACGTCACAGAATGGATTGTGGGGTGTCAGACTGGATTGTGACGTCACAGAATGCATTGTGACGTCACAGAATGCATTGTGATGTCACAGAATGCATTGTGACGTCTCAGAATGTATTGTGACGTCACAGAATGGATTTTGACGCGAGGGGATTGTGACGTCATACTTTGCATTGTGACGTCACAGAATGCATTATGACGTCACAGAATGTATTGTGGGGTGTCAGACTGGATTGTGACGTCACAGAATCCATTGTGACGTCATAGCATGGATTGTGACGTCACAGAATGGATTGTGACGTCACAGAAGGGATTTTGACGCGAGGGGATTGTGACGTCACACTTTGGATTGTGACGTCACAGAATGCATTGTGACGTCACAGAATGGATTGTGGGGTGTCAGACTGGATTGTGACGTCACAGAATGCATTGTGACGTCACAGAAGGGATTGTGATGTCACAGAAGGGATTGTGACATCATCAAATGTATTGTGACGCGAGGGGTTTGTGATGTCACACTTTGGATTGTGACGTCAGAGAATGTAATTGTGACGTCACAGAATGCATTGTTGGGTGTCAGACTGGATTGTGACGTCACAGAATGCATTGTGACGTCATAGAACGGATTGTGATGTCACAGAAGGGATTATGACATCACAGAATGGATTGTGATGCGAGGGGATTGTGACGTCACACTTTGGATTGTGACGTCACAGAATGCATTGTGACGTCACAGAATGTATTGTGGGGTGTCAGAATGGATTGTGACGTCACACTTTGGATTGTGACGTCACAGAATGCATTGTGACGTCACAGAATGGATTGTGGGGTGTCAGAATGGATTGTGACGTCACAGAATGCATTGTGACGTCACACTTTGGATTGTGACGTCACAGAATGCATTGTGACGTCACAGAATGGATTGTGGGGTGTCAGAATGGATTCTGACGTCACACTTTGGATTGTGACGTCACAGAATGCATTGTGACGTCACAGAATGCATTGTGGTGTGTCAGAATGGATTGTGACGTCACAGAATGCATTGTGACGTCACACTTTGGATTGTGACGTCACAGAATGCATTGTGACGTCACACTTTGGATTGTGACGTCACAGAATGCATTGTGACGTCACAGAATGGATTGTGACGTCACACTTTGGATTGTGACGTCGCAGAATGTATTGTGACGTCACAGAAGGGATTGTGACGTCACAGAATGGATTGTGACGTCACAGAATGGATTGTGACGCGAGCGGATTGTGACGTCACACTTTGGATTGTGACCTCACAGAATGCATTGTGACGTCACAGAATGTATTGTGGGGTGTTAGACTGGATTGTGACGTCACAGAATGCATTGTGACGTCACAGAATGCATTGTGGTGTGTCAGAATGGATTGTGACGTCACACTTGGGATTGTGACGTCACACTTTGGATTGTGACGTCACAGAACGCATTGTGACGTCACAGAATGTATTGTGGGGTGTCAGACTGGATTGTGACGTCACAGAATGTATTGTGACGTCACAGAAGGGATTGTGACGTCACAGAAGGGATTGTTACATCATCGGATGGATTGTGACGCGAGGGGATTGTGACGTCACACTTTGGATTGTGACGTCACAGAATGCATTGTGACGTCACAGAATGGATTGTGGGGTGTCAGGCTGGATTGTGACGTCACAGAATGCATTGTGACGTCATAGAATGGATTGTGATGTCTCAGAACGGATTGAGACATTACAGAATGGATTGTGATGCGATCTGATTGTGACGTCACACTTTGGATTGTGACGTCACAGAATGGATTGTGACGTCAGAGAATGGGTTGTGACGCGAGGGGATTGTGACGTCACACTTTGGATTGTGACGTCATAGAATGTATTCTGACGACACAGAATGAATTTTGACGTCACAGAATGGATTGTGACGTCACAGAAGGGATTGTGACATCATCGAATGGATTGTGACGCGAGGGGATTGTGACGTCAAACTTTGGATTGTGACGTCGGAGAATGGATTGTGACGTCACAGAATGCATTGGTGGGTGTCAGACTGGATTGTGAAGTTACAGAATGGATTGTGACGTCACAGAATGGATTGTGACGTCACAGAATGGATTTTGACGTGAGGGGATTGTGACGTCACACTTTGGATTGTGACCTCACAGAATGCATTGTGACGTCACAGAATGCATTGGTGGGTGTCAGACTGGGTTGTGACGTCACAGAATGCATTGTGACGTCACAGAATGTATTGTGACGTCACAGAAGGGATTGTGACATCATCGAATGGATTGTGACGCGAGGGGATTGTGACGTCAAACTTTCGATTGTGACGTCACAGAATGCATTGTGACGTCACAGAATGGATTGTGGGGTGTCAGACTGGATTGTGACGTCACAGAATGCATTGTGACGTCATAGAATGGATTGTGATGTCACAGAAGGGGTTGTGACATCTAAAAATGGATTGTGATGCGAGGGGATTGTGACGTCACACTTTGGATTGTTACGTCACAGAATGCATTGTGACGTCACAGAATGTATTGTGGTGTGTCAGAATGGATTGTGACGTCACAGAATGCATTGTGACGTCACACTTTGGATTGTGACGTCACAGAATGTATTGTGACGTCACAGAATGCATTGTGACGTCACAGAATGGATTGTGACTTCACAGAATGGATTGTGGGGTGTTAGACTGGATTGTGACGTCACAGAATGCATTGTGACGTCACAGAATGCATTGTGACGTCACAGAATGCATTGTGGTGTGTCAGAATGGATTGTGACGTCACAGAATGCATTGTGACGTCACACTTTGGATTGTGACGTCACAGAATCCATTGTGACGTCATAGCATGGATTGTGACGTCACAGAATGGATTGTGACGTCAGAGAAGGGATTTTGAGGCGAGGGGATTGTGACGTCACACTTTGGATTGTGACGTCACAGAATGCATTGTGACGTCACAGAATGGATTGTGGGGTGTCAGACTGGATTGTGACGTCACAGAATGCATTGTGATGTCACAGAATGCATTGTGGTGTGTCAGAATGGATTGTGATGTCACAGAATGCATTGTGACGTCACACTTTGGATTGTGACGTCTCAGATTGGATTGTGACGTTACAGAAGGGATTGTGACATCATCGAATGGATTGTGACGCGAGGGGTTTGTGATGTCACACTTTGGATTGTGATGTCACAGAATGTATTGTGACGTCGCAGAATGGATTGGTGGGTCTCAGACTGGATTGTCACGTCACAGAATCCATTGTGACGTCATAGCATGGATTGTGACGT
The DNA here is from genome assembly GCF_964237585.1 of Gallinula chloropus. NCBI lineage: Eukaryota > Metazoa > Chordata > Aves > Gruiformes > Rallidae > Gallinula > Gallinula chloropus. The sequence continues at coordinate 795,394 of NW_028168119.1, read as the reverse complement.
CGGAGAATGGATTGTGACGTCACAGAACGCATTGGTGGGTGTCAGACTGGATTGTGAAGTTACAGAATGGATTGTGACGTCACAGAATGGATTGTGACGTCACAGAATGGATTTTGACGTGAGGGGATTGTGACGTCACACTTGGGATTGTGACCTCACAGAATGCATTGTGACGTCACAGAATGCATTGGTGGGTGTCAGACTGGGTTGTGACGTCACAGAATGCATTGTGACGTCACAGAATGTATTGTGACGTCACAGAAGGGATTGTGACATCATCGAATGGATTGTGACGCGAGGGGATTGTGACGTCAAACTTTCGATTGTGACGTCACAGAATGCATTGTGACGTCACAGAATGGATTGTGGGGTGTCAGACTGGATTGTGACGTCACAGAATGCATTGTGACGTCACAGAATGGATTGTGATGTCACAGAAGGGATTGTGACATCATCGAATGGATTGTGACGCGAGGGGGTTGTGACATCACACTTTGGATTCTGACGTCACAGAATGCATTGTGACGTCACAGAATGGATTGTGGGGTGTCAGACTGGATTGTGACGTCACAGAATGCATTGTGACGTCATAGAATGGATTGTGACTTCACAGAATGGATTGTGACGTCACAGAATGGATTTTGACACGAGGGGATTGTGACGTCACACTTTGGATTGTGACGTCACAGAATGCATTGTGACGTCACAGAATGGATTGTGGGGTGTCAGACTGGATTGTGACGTCACAGAATGCATTGTGACGTCACAGAAGGGATTGTGATGTCACAGAAGGGATTGTGACATCATCGAATGTATTGTGACGCGAGGGGTTTGTGATGTCACACTTTGGATTGTGACGTCAGAGAATGTATTGTGACGTCACAGAATGCATTGGTGGGTGTCAGACTGGATTGTGACGTCACAGAATGCATTGTGACGTCACAGAATGCATTGTGACGTCTCAGAATGTATTGTGACGTCACAGAATGGATTGTGGCGTGAGGGTTTGTGACGTCACACTTTGGATTGTGACGTCACAGAATGCATTGTGACGTCACAGAATGGATTGTGGGGTGTCAGATTGGATTGTGACGTCACAGAATGCATTGTGACGTCACAGAAGGGATTGTGATGTCACAGAAGGGATTGTGACATCATCGAATGGATTGTGATGCGAGGGGATTGTGACGTCACACTTTGGATTGTGACGTCACAGAATGCATTGTGACGTCACAGAATGGATTGTGGGGTGTCAGAATGGATTCTGACGTCACACTTTGGATTGTGACGTCACAGAATGCATTGTGACGTCACAGAATGCATTGTGGTGTGTCAGAATGGATTGTGACGTCACAGAATGCATTGTGACGTCACACTTTGGATTGTGACGTCACAGAATGCATTGTGACGTCACAGAATGGATTGTGACGTCACACTTTGGATTGCGACGTCACAGAATGTATTGTGACGTCACAGAATGCATTGTGACGTCACAGAATGGATTGTGATGTCACAGAATGGATTGTGACGCGAGCGGATTGTGACGTCACACTTTGGATTGTGACCTCACAGAATGCATTGTGACGTCACAGAATGGATTGTGGGGTGTCAGAATGGATTGTGACGTCACACTTTGGATTGTGACGTCACATAATGCATTGTGACTTCACAGAATGTATTGTGGGGTGTCAGAATGGATTGTGACGTCACAGAAGGGATTGTGACGTCACACTTTGCATTGTGACGTCACAGAACGCATTGTGACGTCACAGAATGTATTGTGGGGTGTCAGACTGGATTGTGACGTCACAGAAGGGATTGTGACGTCACAGAAGGGATTGTGACGTCACAGAAGGGATTGTTACATCATCGGATGGATTGTGACGCGAGGGGATTGTGACGTCACACTTTGGATTGTGACGTCACAGAATGCATTGTGACGTCACAGAATGGATTGTGGGGTGTCAGGCTGGATTGTGACGTCACAGAATGCATTGTGACGTCATAGAATGGATTGTGATGTCTCAGAACGGATTGAGACATTACAGAATGGATTGTGATGCGATCTGATTGTGACGTCACACTTTGGATTGTGACATCACAGAATGCATTGTGACGTCACACTTTGGATTGTGACCTCACAGAATGCATTGTGACGTCACAGAATGCATTGTGACGTCACAGAAGGGATTGTGACATCATCGAATGGATTGTGACGCGAGGGGATTGTGACGTCAAACTTTCGATTGTGACGTCACAGAATGCATTGTGACGTCACAGAATGGATTGTGGGGTGTCAGACTGGATTGTGACGTCACAGAATGCATTGTGACGTCACAGAATGGATTGTGACGTCACAGAATGGATTGTGACATCTAAAAATGGATTGTGATGCGAGGGGATTGTGACGTCACACTTTGGATTGTGACGTCACAGAATGCATTGTGACGTCACAGAATGGATTGTGGGGTATCAGACTGGATTGTGACGTCACACTTTGGATTGTGACGTCACAGAATGCATTGTGACGTCACAGAATGGATTGTGGGGTGTCAGACTGGATTGTGACGTCACAGATTGCATTGTGACGTCACAGAAGGGATTGTGACGTCACAGAATGCATTGTGACGTCACAGAATGGATTGTGACGTCACACTTTGGATTGTGACGTCACAGAATGTATTGTGACGTCACAGAAGGGATTGTGACGTCACAGAATGGATTGTGACGTCACAGAATGGATTGTGACGCGAGCGGATTGTGACGTCACACTTTGGATTGTGACCTCACAGAATGCATTGTGACGTCACAGAATGTATTGTGGGGTGTTAGACTGGATTGTGACGTCACAGAATGCATTGTGACGTCACAGAATGCATTGTGGTGTGTCAGAATGGATTGTGACGTCACAGAATGCATTGTGACGTCACACTTTGGATTGTGACGTCACAGAATGCATTGTGACGTCACAGAATGTATTGTGACGTTACAGAATGCATTGTGACTTCACAGAATGGATTGTGACGTCACAGAATGGATTGAGACATCATTGGATGGATTGTGACGCGAGGGGATTGTGACGTCACACTTTGGATTGTGACGTCACAGAATGCATTGTGACGTCACAGAATGGATTGTGGGGTGTCAGGCTGGATTGTGACGTCACAGAATGCATTGTGACGTCATAGAATGGATTGTGATGTCTCAGAACGGATTGAGACATTACAGAATGGATTGTGATGCGATCTGATTGTGACGTCACACTTTGGATTGTGACGTCACAGAATGGATTGTGACGTCAGAGAATGGGTTGTGACGCGAGGGGATTGTGACTTCACACTTTGGATTGTGACGTCATGGAATGTATTCTGACGTCACAGAATGAATTTTGATGTCACAGAATGGATTGTGACGTCACAGAAGGGATTGTGACATCATCGAATGGATTGTGACGCGAGGGGATTGTGACGTCAAACTTTGGATTGTGACGTCGGAGAATGGATTGTGACGTCACAGAACGCATTGGTGGGTGTCAGACTGGATTGTGAAGTTACAGAATGGATTGTGACGTCACAGAATGGATTGTGACGTCACAGAATGGATTTTGACGTGAGGGGATTGTGACGTCACACTTGGGATTGTGACCTCACAGAATGCATTGTGACGTCACAGAATGCATTGGTGGGTGTCAGACTGGGTTGTGACGTTACAGAATGCATTGTGACGTCACAGAATGTATTGTGACGTCACAGAAGGGATTGTGACATCATCGAATGGATTGTGACGCGAGGGGATTGTGACGTCAAACTTTCGATTGTGACGTCACAGAATGCATTGTGACGTCACAGAATGGATTGTGGGGTGTCAGACTGGATTGTGACGTCACAGAATGCATTGTGACGTCATAGAATGGATTGTGATGTCACAGAAGGGGTTGTGACATCTAAAAATGGATTGTGATGCGAGGGGATTGTGACGTCACACTTTGGATTGTGACGTCACAGAATGTATTGTGGGGTGTCAGAATGGATTGTGACGTCACACTTTGGATTGTGACGTTACAGAATGCATTGTGACGTCACAGAATGTATTGTGGGGTGTCAGAATGGATTGTGACGTCACAGAGTGCATTGTGACGTCACACTTTGGATTGTGACGTCACAGAATGCATTGTGACGTCACAGAATGGATTGTGACGTCACACTTTGGATTGTGACGTCACAGAATGTATTGTGACGTCACAGAATGCATTGTGACGTCACAGAATGGATTGTGACGTCACAGAATGGATTGTGGGGTGTTAGACTGGATTGTGACGTCACAGAATGCATTGTGACGTCACAGAATGCATTGTGGTGTGTCAGAATGGATTGTGACGTCACAGAATGCATTGTGACGTCACACTTTGGATTGTGACGTCACAGAATCCACTGTGGCGTCATAGCATGGATTGTGACGTCACAGAATGGATTGTGACGTCACAGAAGGGATTTTGAGGCGAGGGGATTGTGACGTCACACTTTGGATTGTGACGTCACAGAATGCATTGTGACGTCACAGAATGGATTGTGGGGTGTCAGACTGGATTGTGACGTCACAGAATGCATTGTGACGTCACAGAATGCATTGTGGTGTGTCAGAATGGATTGTGATGTCACAGAATGCATTGTGACGTCACACTTTGGATTGTGACGTCTCAGAATGGATTGTGACGTTACAGAAGGGATTGTGACATCATCGAATGGATTGTGACGCGAGGGGTTTGTGATGTCACACTTTGGATTGTGATGTCACAGAATGTATTGTGACGTCGCAGAATGGATTGGTGGGTCTCAGACTGGATTGTCACGTCACAGAATCCATTGTGACGTCATAGCATGGATTGTGACGTCGGAGAATGGATTGTGACGTCACAGAACGCATTGGTGGGTGTCAGACTGGATTGTGAAGTTACAGAATGGATTGTGACGTCACAGAATGGATTGTGACGTCACAGAATGGATTTTGACGTGAGGGGATTGTGACGTCACACTTGGGATTGTGACCTCACAGAATGCATTGTGACGTCACAGAATGCATTGGTGGGTGTCAGACTGGGTTGTGACGTCACAGAATGCATTGTGACGTCACAGAATGTATTGTGACGTCACAGAAGGGATTGTGACATCATCGAATGGATTGTGACGCGAGGGGATTGTGACGTCAAACTTTCGATTGTGACGTCACAGAATGCATTGTGACGTCACAGAATGGATTGTGGGGTGTCAGACTGGATTGTGACGTCACAGAATGCATTGTGATGTCACAGAATGGATTGTGATGTCACAGAAGGGATTGTGACATCATCGAATGGATTGTGACGCGAGGGGGTTGTGACATCACACTTTGGATTCTGACGTCACAGAATGCATTGTGACGTCACAGAATGGATTGTGGGGTGTCAGACTGGATTGTGACGTCACAGAATGCATTGTGACGTCATAGAATGGATTGTGACGTCACAGAATGTATTGTGACGTCACAGAATGGATTTTGACACGAGGGGATTGTGACGTCACACTTTGGATTGTGACGTCACAGAATGCATTGTGACGTCACAGAATGGATTGTGGGGTGTCAGACTGGATTGTGACGTCACAGAATGCATTGTGACGTCACAGAAGGGATTGTGATGTCACAGAAGGGATTGTGACATCATCGAATGTATTGTGACGCGAGGGGTTTGTGATGTCACACTTTGGATTGTGACGTCAGAGAATGTAATTGTGACGTCACAGAATGCATTGTTGGGTGTCAGACTGGATTGTGACGTCACACTTGGGATTGTGACGTCACACTTTGGATTGTGACGTCACAGAAGGCATTGTGACTTCACAGAATGTATTGTGGGGTGTCAGAATGGATTGTGACGTCACACTTGGGATTGTGACGTCACACTTTGGATTGTGACGTCACAGAAGGCATTGTGACGTCACAGAATGTATTGTGGGGTGTCAGACTGGATTGTGACGTCACAGAATGGATTGTGACGTCACAGAAGGGATTGTGACATCATCGAATGGATTGTGACGCGAGGGGGTTGTGACGTCACACTTTGGATTGTGACGTCACAGAAGGGATTGTGACGTCACAGAATGGATTGTGATGCGAGGGGATTGTGACGTCACACTTTGGATTGTGACGTCACAGAATGGATTGTGACGTCACAGAATGAATTTTGACGTCACAGAATGGATTGTGACGTGAGGGGATTGTGACGTCACACTTTGGATTGTGACGTCAGAGAATGGATTGTGACGTTACAGAAGGGATTGTGACATCATCGAATGGATTGTGACGCGAGGGGTTTGTGATGTCACACTTTGGATTGTGATGTCACAGAATGTATTGTGACGTCGCAGAATGGATTGGTGGGTCTCAGACTGGATTGTCACGTCACAGAATCCATTGTGACGTCATAGCATGGATTGTGACGTCGGAGAATGGATTGTGACGTCACAGAACGCATTGGTGGGTGTCAGACTGGATTGTGAAGTTACAGAATGGATTGTGACGTCACAGAATGGATTGTGACGTCACAGAATGGATTTTGACGTGAGGGGATTGTGACGTCACACTTGGGATTGTGACCTCACAGAATGCATTGTGACGTCACAGAATGCATTGGTGGGTGTCAGACTGGGTTGTGACGTCACAGAATGCATTGTGACGTCACAGAATGTATTGTGACGTCACAGAAGGGATTGTGACATCATCGAATGGATTGTGACGCGAGGGGATTGTGACGTCAAACTTTCAATTGTGACGTCACAGAATGCATTGTGACGTCACAGAATGGATTGTGGGGTGTCAGACTGGATTGTGACGTCACAGAATGCATTGTGATGTCACAGAATGGATTGTGACGTCACAGAATGGATTGTGACGTCACAGAATGGATTTTGACACGAGGGGATTGTGACGTCACACTTTGGATTGTGACGTCACAGAATGCATTGTGACGTCACAGAATGGATTGTGGGGTGTCAGACTGGATTGTGACGTCACAGAATGCATTGTGACGTCACAGAAGGGATTGTGATGTCACAGAAGGGATTGTGACATCATCGAATGTATTGTGACGCGAGGGGTTTGTGATGTCACACTTTGGATTGTGACGTCAGAGAATGTAATAGTGACGTCACAGAATGCATTGTTGGGTGTCAGACTGGATTGTGACGTCACAGAATGCATTGTGACGTCATAGAACTGATTGTAATGTCACAGAAGGGATTATGACATCACAGAATGGATTGTGGGGTGTCAGAATGGATTGTGACGTCACACTTTGGGTTGTGACGTCACAGAATGCATTGTGACTTCACAGAATGTATTGTGGGGTGTCAGAATGGATTGTGACGTCACACTTGGGATTGTGACGTCACACTTTGGATTGTGACGTCACAGAAGGCATTGTGACGTCACAGAATGTATTGTGGGGTGTCAGACTGGATTGTGACGTCACACTTTGGATTGTGACGTCACAGAAGGGATTGTGACATCATCGAATGGATTGTGACGCGAGGGGGTTGTGACGTCACACTTTGGATTGTGACGTCACAGAAGGGATTGTGACGTCACAGAATGGATTGTGACGTGAGGGGATTGTGACGTCACACTTTGGATTGTGACGTCAGAGAATGGATTGTGACGTTACAGAAGGGATTGTGACATCATCGAATGGATTGTGACGCGAGGGGTTTGTGATGTCACACTTTGGATTGTGATGTCACAGAATGTATTGTGACGTCGCAGAATGGATTGGTGGGTCTCAGACTGGATTGTCACGTCACAGAATCCATTGTGACGTCATAGCATGGATTGTGACGTCACAGAATGGATTGTGACGTTACAGAATTTATTTTGATGCGCGGGAATTGTGACGTCACACTTTGGATTGTGACGTCACAGAATGCATTGTGACGTCACAGAATGGATTGTGGGGTGTCAGACTGGATTGTGACGTCACAGAATGCATTGTGACGTCACAGAATGGATTGTGATGTCACAGAAGGGATTGTGACGTCACAGAATGGATTTTGACACGAGGGGATTGTGACGTCACACTTTGGATTGTGACGTCAGAGAATGTATTGTGACGTCACAGAATGCATTGGTGGGTGTCAGACTGGATTGTGACGTCACAGAATGCATTGTGACGTCACAGAATGCATTGTGACGTCTCAGAATGTATTGTGACGTCACAGAATGGATTGTGGCGTGAGGGTTTGTGACGTCACACTTTGGATTGTGACGTCACAGAATGCATTGTGACGTCACAGAATGGATTGTGGGGTGTCAGATTGGATTGTGACGTCACAGAATGCATTGTGACGTCACAGAATGGATTGTGATGTCACAGAAGGGATTGTGACATCATCGAATGGATTGTGATGCGAGGGGATTGTGACGTCACACTTTGGATTGTGACGTCACAGAATGCATTGTGACGTCACAGAATGGATTGTGGGGTGTCAGAATGGATTCTGACGTCACACTTTGGATTGTGACGTCACAGAATGCATTGTGACGTCACAGAATGCATTGTGGTGTGTCAGAATGGATTGTGACGTCACAGAATGCATTGTGACGTCACACTTTGGATTGTGACGTCACAGAATGCATTGTGACGTCACAGAATGGATTGTGACGTCACACTTTGGATTGTGACGTCACAGAATGTATTGTGACGTCACAGAATGCATTGTGACGTCACAGAATGGATTGTGATGTCACAGAATGGATTGTGACGCGAGCGGATTGTGACGTCACACTTTGGATTGTGACCTCACAGAATGCATTGTGACGTCACAGAATGGATTGTGGGGTGTCAGAATGGATTGTGACGTCACACTTTGGATTGTGACGTCACATAATGCATTGTGACTTCACAGAATGTATTGTGGGGTGTCAGAATGGATTGTGACGTCACAGAAGGGATTGTGACGTCACACTTTGGATTGTGACGTCACAGAACGAATTGTGACGTCACAGAATGTATTGTGGGGTGTCAGACTGGATTGTGACGTCACAGAATGTATTGTGACGTCACAGAAGGGATTGTGACGTCACAGAAGGGATTGTTACATCATCGGATGGATTGTGACGCGAGGGGATTGTGACGTCACACTTTGGATTGTGACGTCACAGAATGCATTGCGACGTCACAGAATGGATTGTGGGGTGTCAGGCTGGATTGTGACGTCACAGAATGCATTGTGACGTCATAGAATGGATTGTGATGTCTCAGAACGGATTGAGACATTACAGAATGGATTGTGATGCGATCTGATTGTGACGTCACACTTTGGATTGTGACCTCACAGAATGCATTGTGACGTCACACTTTGGATTGTGACCTCACAGAATGCATTGTGACGTCACAGAATGCATTGTGACGTCACAGAAGGGATTGTGACATCATCGAATGGATTGTGACGCGAGGGGATTGTGACGTCAAACTTTCGATTGTGACGTCACAGAATGCATTGTGACGTCACAGAATGGATTGTGGGGTGTCAGACTGGATTGTGACGTCACAGAATGCATTTTGACGTCATAGAATGGATTGTGATGTCACAGAAGGGGTTGTGACATCTAAAAATGGATTGTGATGCGAGGGGATTGTGACGTCACACTTTGGATTGTGACGTCACAGAATGCATTGTGACGTCACAGAATGGATGGTGGGGTATCAGACTGGATTGTGACGTCACACTTTGGATTGTGACGTCACAGAATGCATTGTGACGTCACAGAATGGATTGTGGGGTGTCAGAATGGATTGTGACGTCACAGAATGCATTGTGACGTCACACTTTGGATTGTGACGTCACAGAATGCATTGTGACGTCACAGAATGGATTGTGACGTCACACTTTGGATTGTGACGTCACAGAATGTATTGTGACGTCACAGAAGGGATTGTGACGTCACAGAATGGATTGTGACGTCACAGAATGGATTGTGACGCGAGCGGATTGTGACGTCACACTTTGGATTGTGACCTCACAGAATGCATTGTGACGTCACAGAATGTATTGTGGGGTGTTAGACTGGATTGTGACGTCACAGAATGCATTGTGACGTCACAGAATGCATTGTGGTGTGTCAGAATGGATTGTGACGTCACAGAATGCATTGTGACGTCACACTTTGGATTGTGACGTCACAGAATGCATTGTGACGTCACAGAATGTATTGTGACGTTACAGAATGCATTGTGACTTCACAGAATGGATTGTGACGTCACAGAATGGATTGAGACATCATTGGATGGATTGTGACGCGAGGGGATTGTGACGTCACACTTTGGATTGTGACGTCACAGAATGCATTGTGACGTCACAGAATGGATTGTGGGGTGTCAGGCTGGATTGTGACGTCACAGAATGCATTGTGACGTCATAGAATGGATTGTGATGTCTCAGAACGGATTGAGACATTACAGAATGGATTGTGATGCGATCTGATTGTGACGTCACACTTTGGATTGTGACGTCACAGAATGGATTGTGACGTCAGAGAATGGGTTGTGACGCGAGGGGATTGTGACTTCACACTTTGGATTGTGACGTCATGGAATGTATTCTGACGTCACAGAATGAATTTTGATGTCACAGAATGGATTGTGACGTCACAGAAGGGATTGTGACATCATCGAATGGATTGTGACGCGAGGGGATTGTGACGTCAAACTTTGGATTGTGACGTCGGAGAATGGATTGTGACGTCACAGAACGCATTGGTGGGTGTCAGACTGGATTGTGAAGTTACAGAATGGATTGTGACGTCACAGAATGGATTGTGACGTCACAGAATGGATTTTGACGTGAGGGGATTGTGACGTCACACTTTGGATTGTGACCTCACAGAATGCATTGTGACGTCACAGAATGGATTGTGGGGTGTCAGACTGGGTTGTGACGTCACAGAATGCATTGTGACGTCACAGAATGTATTGTGACGTCACAGAAGGGATTGTGACATCATCGAATGGATTGTGACACGAGGGGATTGTGACGTCACACTTTGGATTGTGACGTCACAGAATGCATTGTGACGTCACAGAATGGATTGTGGGGTGTCAGGCTGGATTGTGACGTCACAGAATGCATTGTGACGTCATAGAATGGATTGTGATGTCTCAGAACGGATTGAGACATTACAGAATGGATTGTGATGCGATCTGATTGTGACGTCACACTTTGGATTGTGACGTCACAGAATGGATTGTGACGTCAGAGAATGGGTTGTGACGCGAGGGGATTGTGACTTCACACTTTGGATTGTGACGTCATGGAATGTATTCTGACGTCACAGAATGAATTTTGATGTCACAGAATGGATTGTGACGTCACAGAAGGGATTGTGACATCATCGAATGGATTGTGACGCGAGGGGATTGTGACGTCAAACTTTGGATTGTGACGTCGGAGAATGGATTGTGACGTCACAGAACGCATTGGTGGGTGTCAGACTGGATTGTGAAGTTACAGAATGGATTGTGACGTCACAGAATGGATTGTGACGTCACAGAATGGATTTTGACGTGAGGGGATTGTGACGTCACACTTTGGATTGTGACCTCACAGAATGCATTGTGACGTCACAGAATGGATTGTGGGGTGTCAGACTGGGTTGTGACGTCACAGAATGCATTGTGACGTCACAGAATGTATTGTGACGTCACAGAAGGGATTGTGACATCATCGAATGGATTGTGACACGAGGGGATTGTGACGCCAAACTTTCGATTGTGACGTCACAGAATGCATTGTGACGTCACAGAATGGATTGTGGGGTGTCAGACTGGATTGTGACGTCACAGAATGCATTGTGATGTCATAGAATGGATTGTGATGTCACAGAAGGGGTTGTGACATCTAAAAATGGATTGTGATGCGAGGGGATTGTGACGTCACACTTTGGATTGTGACGTCACAGAATGCATTGTGACGTCACAGAATGTATTGTGGGGTGTCAGAATGCATTGTGACGTCACACTTTGGATTGTGACGTCACAGAATGCATTGTGACGTCACAGAATGGATTGTGGGGTGTCAGAATGGATTGTGACGTCACAGAATGCATTGTGACGTCACAGTTTGGATTGTGACGTCACAGAATGCATTGTGACGTCACAGACTGGATTGTGACGTCACACTTTGGATTGTGACGTCACAGAATGTATTGTGACGTCACAGAATGCATTGTGACGTCACAGAATGGATTGTGACGTCACAGAATGGATTGTGGGGTGTTAGACTGGATTGTGACGTCACAGAATGCATTGTGACGTCACAGAATGCATTGTGGTGTGTCAGAATGGATTGTGACGTCACAGAATGCATTGTGACGTCACACTTTGGATTGTGACGTCACAGAATCCATTGTGGCGTCATAGCATGGATTGTGACGTCACAGAATGGATTGTGACGTCACAGAAGGGATTTTGAGGCGAGGGGATTGTGACGTCACACTTTGGATTGTGACGTCACAGAATGCATTGTGACGTCACAGAATGGATTGTGGGGTGTCAGACTGGATTGTGACGTCACAGAATGCATTGTGACGTCACAGAATGCATTGTGGTGTGTCAGAATGGATTGTGATGTCACAGAATGCATTGTGACGTCACACTTTGGATTGTGACGTCTCAGAATGGATTGTGACGTTACAGAAGGGATTGTGACATCATCGAATGGATTGTGACGCGAGGGGTTTGTGATGTCACACTTTGGATTGTGATGTCACAGAATGTATTGTGACGTCGCAGAATGGATTGGTGGGTCTCAGACTGGATTGTCACGTCACAGAATCCATTGTGACGTCATAGCATGGATTGTGACGTCGGAGAATGGATTGTGACGTCACAGAACGCATTGGTGGGTGTCAGACTGGATTGTGAAGTTACAGAATGGATTGTGACGTCACAGAATGGATTGTGACGTCACAGAATGGATTTTGACGTGAGGGGATTGTGACGTCACACTTGGGATTGTGACCTCACAGAATGCATTGTGACGTCACAGAATGCATTGGTGGGTGTCAGACTGGGTTGTGACGTCACAGAATGTATTGTGACGTCACAGAAGGGATTGTGACATCATCGAATGGATTGTGACGCGAGGGGATTGTGACGTCAAACTTTCGATTGTGACGTCACAGAATGCATTGTGACGTCACAGAATGGATTGTGGGGTGTCAGACTGGATTGTGACGTCACAGAATGCATTGTGATGTCACAGAATGGATTGTGATGTCACAGAAGGGATTGTGACATCATCGAATGGATTGTGACGCGAGGGGGTTGTGACATCACACTTTGGATTCTGACGTCACAGAATGCATTGTGACGTCACAGAATGGATTGTGGGGTGTCAGACTGGATTGTGACGTCACAGAATGCATTGTGACGTCATAGAATGGATTGTGACGTCACAGAATGGATTGTGACGTCACAGAATGGATTTTGACACGAGGGGATTGTGACGTCACACTTTGGATTGTGACGTCACAGAATGCATTGTGACGTCACAGAATGGATTGTGGTGTGTCAGACTGGATTGTGACGTCACAGAATGCATTGTGACGTCACAGAAGGGATTGTGATGTCACAGAAGGGATTGTGACATCATCGAATGTATTGTGACGCGAGGGGTTTGTGATGTCACACTTTGGATTGTGACGTCAGAGAATGTAATTGTGACGTCACAGAATGCATTGTTGGGTGTCAGACTGGATTGTGACGTCACAGAATGCATTGTGACGTCATAGAACTGATTGTGATGTCACAGAAGGGATTATGACATCACAGAATGGATTGTGGGGTGTCAGAACGGATTGTGACGTCACACTTTGGGTTGTGACGTCACAGAATGCATTGTGACTTCACAGAATGTATTGTGGGGTGTCAGAATGGATTGTGACGTCACACTTGGGATTGTGACGTCACACTTTGGATTGTGACGTCACAGAAGGCATTGTGACGTCACAGAATGTATTGTGGGTTGTCAGACTGGATTGTGACGTCACAGAATGGATTGTGACGTCACAGAAGGGATTGTGACATCATCGAATGGATTGTGACGCGAGGGGGTTGTGACGTCACACTTTGGATTGTGACGTCACAGAAGGGATTGTGACGTCACAGAATGGATTGTGATGCGAGGGGATTGTGACGTCACACTTTGGATTGTGACGTCACAGAATGCATTGTGACGTCACAGAATGAATTTTGACGTCACAGAATGGATTGTGACGTGAGGGGATTGTGACGTCACACTTTGGATTGTGACGTCAGAGAATGGATTGTGACGTTACAGAAGGGATTGTGACATCATCGAATGGATTGTGACGCGAGGGGTTTGTGATGTCACACTTTGGATTGTGATGTCACAGAATGTATTGTGACGTCGCAGAATGGATTGGTGGGTCTCAGACTGGATTGTCACGTCACAGAATCCATTGTGACGTCATAGCATGGATTGTGATGTCACAGAATGGATTGTGACGTCACAGAATGAATTTTGACGCGCGGGAATTGTGACGTCACACTTTGGATTGTGACGTCACGGAATGCATTGTGACGTCACAGAATGGATTGTGGGGTGTCAGACTGGATTGTGACGTCACAGAATGCATTGTGACGTCACAGAATGCATTGTGATGTCACAGAATGCATTGTGACGTCTCAGAATGTATTGTGACGTCACAGAATGGATTTTGTCGCGAGGGGATTGTGACGTCATACTTTGCATTGTGACGTCACAGAATGCATTGTGACGTCACAGAATGTATTGTGGGGTGTCAGACTGGATTGTGACGTCACAGAATCCATTGTGACGTCATAGCATGGATTGTGACGTCACAGAATGGATTGTGACGTCACAGAAGGGATTTTGACGCGCGGGGATTGTGACGTCACACTTTGGATTGTGACGTCACAGAATGCATTGTGACGTCACAGAATGGATTGTGGGGTGTCAGACTGGATTGTGACGTCACAGAATGCATTGTGACGTCACAGAAGGGATTGTGATGTCACAGAAGGGATTGTGACATCATCAAATGTATTGTGACGCGAGGGGTTTGTGATGTCACACTTTGGATTGTGACGTCAGAGAATGTAATTGTGACGTCACAGAATGCATTGTTGGGTGTCAGACTGGATTGTGACGTCACAGAATGCATTGTGACGTCATAGAACGGATTGTGATGTCACAGAAGGGATTATGACATCACAGAATGGATTGTGATGCGAGGGGATTGTGACGTCACACTTTGGATTGTGACGTCACAGAATGCATTGTGACGTCACAGAATGTATTGTGGGGTGTCAGAATGGATTGTGACGTCACACTTTGGATTGTGACGTCACAGAATGCATTGTGACGTCACAGAATGGATTGTGGGGTGTCAGAATGGATTGTGACGTCACAGAATGCATTGTGACGTCACACTTTGGATTGTGACGTCACAGAATGCATTGTGACGTCACAGAATGGATTGTGGGGTGTCAGAATGGATTCTGACGTCACACTTTGGATTGTGACGTCACAGAATGCATTGTGACGTCACAGAATGCATTGTGGTGTGTCAGAATGGATTGTGACGTCACAGAATGCATTGTGACGTCACACTTTGGATTGTGACGTCACAGAATGCATTGTGACGTCACAGAATGGATTGTGACGTCACACTTTGGATTGTGACGTCACAGAATGTATTGTGACGTCACAGAATGCATTGTGATGTCACAGAATGGATTGTGATGTCACAGAATGGATTGTGACGCGAGCGGATTGTGACGTCACACTTTGGATTGTGACCTCACAGAATGCATTGTGACGTCACAGAATGGATTGTGGGGTGTCAGAATGGATTGTGACGTCACACTTTGGATTGTGACGTCACATAATGCATTGTGACTTCACAGAATGTATTGTGGGGTGTCAGAATGGATTGTGACGTCACACTTGGGATTGTGACGTCACACTTTGGATTGTGACGTCACAGAACGCATTGTGACGTCACAGAATGTATTGTGGGGTGTCAGACTGGATTGTGACGTCACAGAATGTATTGTGACGTCACAGAAGGGATTGTGACGTCACAGAAGGGATTGTGACATCATCGAATGGATTGTGACGCGAGGGGGTTGTGACGTCACACTTTGGATTGTGACGTCACAGAATGCATTGTGACGTCACAGAATGGATTGTGGGGTGTCAGGCTGGATTGTGACGTCACAGAATGCATTGTGACGTCATAGAATGGATTGTGATGTCTCAGAACGGATTGAGACATTACAGAATGGATTGTGATGCGATCTGATTGTGACGTCACACTTTGGATTGTGACGTCACAGAATGGATTGTGACGTCAGAGAATGGGTTGTGACGCGAGGGGATTGTGACGTCACACTTTGGATTGTGACGTCATAGAATGTATTCTGACGTCACAGAATGAATTTTGACGTCACAGAATGGATTGTGACGTCACAGAAGGGATTGTGACATCATCGAATGGATTGTGACGCGAGGGGATTGTGACGTCAAACTTTGGATTGTGACGTCGGAGAATGGATTGTGACGTCACAGAATGCATTGGTGGGTGTCAGACTGGATTGTGAAGTTACAGAATGGATTGTGACGTCACAGAATGGATTGTGACGTCACAGAATGGATTTTGACGTGAGGGGATTGTGACGTCACACTTTGGATTGTGACCTCACAGAATGCATTGTGACGTCACAGAATGCATTGGTGGGTATCAGACTGGGTTGTGACGTCACAGAATGCATTGTGACGTCACAGAATGTATTGTGACGTCACAGAAGGGATTGTGACATCATCGAATGGATTGTGACGCGAGGGGATTGTGACGTCAAACTTTCGATTGTGACGTCACAGAATGCATTGTGACGTCACAGAATGGATTGTGGGGTGTCAGACTGGATTGTGACGTCACAGAATGCATTGTGACGTCATAGAATGGATTGTGATGTCACAGAAGGGGTTGTGACATCTAAAAATGGATTGTGATGCGAGGGGATTGTGACGTCACACTTTGGATTGTTACGTCACAGAATGCATTGTGACGTCACAGAATGTATTGTGGTGTGTCAGAATGGATTGTGACGTCACAGAATGCATTGTGACGTCACACTTTGGATTGTGACGTCACAGAATGTATTGTGACGTCACAGAATGCATTGTGACGTCACAGAATGGATTGTGACTTCACAGAATGCATTGTGACGTCACAGAATGCATTGTGGTGTGTCAGAATGGATTGTGACGTCACAGAATGCATTGTGACGTCACACTTTGGATTGTGACGTCACAGAATCCATTGTGACGTCATAGCATGGATTGTGACGTCACAGAATGGATTGTGACGTCACAGAAGGGATTTTGAGGCGAGGGGATTGTGACGTCACACTTTGGATTGTGACGTCACAGAATGCATTGTGACGTCACAGAATGGATTGTGGGGTGTCAGACTGGATTGTGACGTCACAGAATGCATTGTGACGTCACAGAATGCATTGTGGTGTGTCAGAATGGATTGTGATGTCACAGAATGCATTGTGACGTCACACTTTGGATTGTGACGTCTCAGAATGGATTGTGACGTTACAGAAGGGATTGTGACATCATCGAATGGATTGTGACGCGAGGGGTTTGTGATGTCACACTTTGGATTGTGATGTCACAGAATGTATTGTGACGTCGCAGAATGGATTGGTGGGTCTCAGACTGGATTGTCACGTCACAGAATCCATTGTGACGTCATAGCATGGATTGTGACGTCGGAGAATGGATTGTGACGTCACAGAACGCATTGGTGGGTGTCAGACTGGATTGTGAAGTTACAGAATGGATTGTGACGTCACAGAATGGATTGTGACGTCACAGAATGGATTTTGACGTGAGGGGATTGTGACGTCACACTTGGGATTGTGACCTCACAGAATGCATTGTGACGTCACAGAATGCATTGGTGGGTGTCAGACTGGGTTGTGACGTCACAGAATGCATTGTGACGTCACAGAATGTATTGTGACGTCACAGAAGGGAATGTGACATCATCGAATGGATTGTGACGCGAGGGGATTGTGACGTCAAACTTTCGATTGTGACGTCACAGAATGCATTGTGACGTCACAGAATGGATTGTGGGGTGTCAGACTGGATTGTGACGTCACAGAATGCATTGTGACGTCATAGAATGGATTGTGACTTCACAGAATGGATTGTGACGTCACAGAATGGATTTTGACACGAGGGGATTGTGACGTCACACTTTGGATTGTGACGTCACAGAATGCATTGTGACGTCACAGAATGGATTGTGGGGTGTCAGACTGGATTGTGACGTCACAGAATGCATTGTGACGTCACAGAAGGGATTGTGATGTCACAGAAGGGATTGTGACATCATCGAATGTATTGAGGCGCGAGGGGATTGTGATGTCACACTTTGGATTGTGACGTCAGAGAATGTATTGTGACGTCACAGAATGCATTGGTGGGTGTCAGACTGGATTGTGACGTCACAGAATGCATTGTGACGTCACAGAATGCATTGTGACGTCTCAGAATGTATTGTGACGTCACAGAATGGATTGTGGCGTGAGGGTTTGTGACGTCACACTTTGGATTGTGACGTCACAGAATGCATTGTGACGTCACAGAATGGATTGTGGGGTGTCAGATTGGATTGTGACGTCACAGAATGCATTGTGACGTCACAGAAGGGATTGTGACGTCACAGAAGGGATTGTGATGTCACAGAATGGATTGTGACGCGAGCGGATTGTGACGTCACACTTTGGATTGTGACGTCACAGAATGCATTGTGACGTCACAGAATGGATTGTGACGTCACACTTTGGATTGTGACGTCACAGAATGTATTGTGACGTCACAGAATGCATTGTGACGTCACAGAATGGATTGTGATGTCACAGAATGGATTGTGACGCGAGCGGATTGTGACGTCACACTTTGGATTGTGACCTCACAGAATGCATTGTGACGTCACAGAATGCATTGTGATGTCACAGAATGGATTGTGATGTCACAGAATGGATTGTGACGCGAGCGGATTGTGACGTCACACTTTGGATTGTGACCTCACAGAATGCATTGTGACGTCACAGAATGGATTGTGGGGTGTCAGAATGGATTGTGACGTCACACTTTGGATTGTGACGTCACATAATGCATTGTGACTTCACAGAATGTATTGTGGGGTGTCAGAATGGATTGTGACGTCACACTTGGGATTGTGACGTCACACTTTGGATTGTGACGTCACAGAACGCATTGTGACGTCACAGAATGTATTGTGGGGTGTCAGACTGGATTGTGACGTCACAGAATGTATTGTGACGTCACAGAAGGGATTGTGACGTCACAGAAGGGATTGTTACATCATCGGATGGATTGTGACGCGAGGGGATTGTGACGTCACACTTTGGATTGTGACGTCACAGAATGCATTGTGACGTCACAGAATGGATTGTGGGGTGTCAGGCTGGATTGTGACGTCACAGAATGCATTGTGACGTCATAGAATGGATTGTGATGTCTCAGAACGGATTGAGACATTACAGAATGGATTGTGATGCGATCTGATTGTGACGTCACACTTTGGATTGTGACGTCACAGAATGGATTGTGACGTCAGAGAATGGGTTGTGACGCGAGGGGATTGTGACGTCACACTTTGGATTGTGACGTCATAGAATGTATTCTGACGACACAGAATGAATTTTGACGTCACAGAATGGATTGTGACGTCACAGAAGGGATTGTGACATCATCGAATGGATTGTGACGCGAGGGGATTGTGACGTCAAACTTTGGATTGTGACGTCGGAGAATGGATTGTGACGTCACAGAATGCATTGGTGGGTGTCAGACTGGATTGTGAAGTTACAGAATGGATTGTGACGTCACAGAATGGATTGTGACGTCACAGAATGGATTTTGACGTGAGGGGATTGTGACGTCACACTTTGGATTGTGACCTCACAGAATGCATTGTGACGTCACAGAATGCATTGGTGGGTATCAGACTGGGTTGTGACGTCACAGAATGCATTGTGACGTCACAGAATGTATTGTGACGTCACAGAAGGGATTGTGACATCATCGAATGGATTGTGACGCGAGGGGATTGTGACGTCAAACTTTCGATTGTGACGTCACAGAATGCATTGTGACGTCACAGAATATATTGTGGGGTGTCAGACTGGATTGTGAAGTCACAGAATGCATTGTGACATCATAGAATGGATTGTGATGTCACAGAAGGGGTTGTGACATCTAAAAATGGATTGTGATGCGAGGGGATTGTGACGTCACACTTTGGATTGTTACGTCACAGAATGCATTGTGACGTCACAGAATGTATTGTGGTGTGTCAGAATGGATTGTGACGTCACAGAATGCATTGTGACGTCACACTTTGGATTGTGACGTCACAGAATGCATTGTGACGTCACAGAATGCATTGTGACGTCACAGAATGGATTGTGACTTCACAGAATGGATTGTGGGGTGTTAGACTGGATTGTGACGTCACAGAATGCATTGTGACGTCACAGAATGCATTGTGACGTCACAGAATGCATTGTGGTGTGTCAGAATGGATTGTGACGTCACAGAATGCATTGTGACGTCACACTTTGGATTGTGACGTCACAGAATCCATTGTGACGTCATAGCATGGATTGTGACGTCACAGAATGGATTGTGACGTCAGAGAAGGGATTTTGAGGCGAGGGGATTGTGACGTCACACTTTGGATTGTGACGTCACAGAATGCATTGTGACGTCACAGAATGGATTGTGGGGTGTCAGACTGGATTGTGACGTCACAGAATGCATTGTGACGTCACAGAATGCATTGTGGTGTGTCAGAATGGATTGTGATGTCACAGAATGCATTGTGACGTCACACTTTGGATTGTGACGTCTCAGAATGGATTGTGACGTTACAGAAGGGATTGTGACATCATCGAATGGATTGTGACGCGAGGGGTTTGTGATGTCACACTTTGGATTGTGATGTCACAGAATGTATTGTGACGTCGCAGAATGGATTGGTGGGTCTCAGACTGGATTGTCACGTCACAGAATCCATTGTGACGTCATAGCATGGATTGTGACGTCGGAGAATGGATTGTGACGTCACAGAACGCATTGGTGGGTGTCAGACTGGATTGTGAAGTTACAGAATGGATTGTGACGTCACAGAATGGATTGTGACGTCACAGAATGGATTTTGACGTGAGGGGATTGTGACGTCACACTTGGGATTGTGACCTCACAGAATGCATTGTGACGTCACAGAATGCATTGGTGGGTGTCAGACTGGGTTGTGACGTCACAGAATGCATTGTGACGTCACAGAATGTATTGTGACGTCACAGAAGGGATTGTGACATCATTGAATGGATTGTGACGCGAGGGGATTGTGACGTCAAACTTTCGATTGTGACGTCACAGAATGCATTGTGACGTCACAGAATGGATTGTGGGGTGTCAGACTGGATTGTGACGTCACAGAATGCATTGTGACGTCATAGAATGGATTGTGACTTCACAGAATGGATTGTGACGTCACAGAATGGATTTTGACACGAGGGGATTGTGACGTCACACTTTGGATTGTGACGTCACAGAATGCATTGTGACGTCACAGAATGGATTGTGGGGTGTCAGACTGGATTGTGACGTAACAGAATGCATTGTGACGTCACAGAAGGGATTGTGATGTCACAGAAGGGATTGTGACATCATCGAATGTATTGTGACGCGAGGGGTTTGTGATGTCACACTTTGGATTGTGACGTCAGAGAATGTATTGTGACGTCACAGAATGCATTGGTGGGTGTCAGACTGGATTGTGACGTCACAGAATGCATTGTGACGTCACAGAATGCATTGTGACGTCTCAGAATGTATTGTGACGTCACAGAATGGATTGTGGCGTGAGGGTTTGTGACGTCACACTTTGGATTGTGACGTCACAGAATGCATTGTGACGTCACAGAATGGATTGTGGGGTGTCAGATTGGATTGTGACGTCACAGAATGCATTGTGACGTCACAGAAGGGATTGTGACGTCACAGAAGGGATTGTGATGTCACAGAATGGATTGTGACGCGAGCGGATTGTGACGTCACACTTTGGATTGTGACGTCACAGAATGCATTGTGACGTCACAGAATGGATTGTGACGTCACACTTTGGATTGTGACGTCACAGAATGTATTGTGACGTCACAGAATGCATTGTGACGTCACAGAATGGATTGTGATGTCACAGAATGGATTGTGACGCGAGCGGATTGTGACGTCACACTTTGGATTGTGACCTCACAGAATGCATTGTGACGTCACAGAATGGATTGTGGGGTGTCAGAATGGATTGTGACGTCACACTTTGGATTGTGACGTCACATAATGCATTGTGACTTCACAGAATGTATTGTGGGGTGTCAGAATGGATTGTGACGTCACAGAAGGGATTGTGACGTCACACTTTGCATTGTGACGTCACAGAACGCATTGTGACGTCACAGAATGTATTGTGGGGTGTCAGACTGGATTGTGACGTCACAGAATGTATTGTGACGTCACAGAAGGGATTGTGACGTCACAGAAGGGATTGTTACATCATCGGATGGATTGTGACGCGAGGGGATTGTGACGTCACACTTTGGATTGTGACGTCACAGAATGCATTGTGACGTCACAGAATGGATTGTGGGGTGTCAGGCTGGATTGTGACGTCACAGAATGCATTGTGACGTCATAGAATGGATTGTGATGTCTCAGAACGGATTGAGACATTACAGAATGGATTGTGATGCGATCTGATTGTGACGTCACACTTTGGATTGTGACGTCACAGAATGCATTGTGACGTCACACTTTGGATTGTGACCTCACAGAATGCATTGTGACGTCACAGAATGCATTGTGACGTCACAGAAGGGATTGTGACATCATCGAATGGATTGTGACGCGAGGGGATTGTGACGTCAAACTTTCGATTGTGACGTCACAGAATGCATTGTGACGTCACAGAATGGATTGTGGGGTGTCAGACTGGATTGTGACGTCACAGAATGCATTTTGACGTCATAGAATGGATTGTGATGTCACAGAAGGGGTTGTGACATCTAAAAATGAATTGTGATGCGAGGGGATTGTGACGTCACACTTTGGATTGTGACGTCACAGAATGCATTGTGACGTCACAGAATGGATTGTGGGGTATCAGACTGGATTGTGACGTCACACTTTGGATTGTGACGTCACAGAATGCATTGTGACGTCACAGAATGGATTGTGGGGTGTCAGAATGGATTGTGACGTCACAGAATGCATTGTGACGTCACACTTTGGATTGTGACGTCACAGAATGCATTGTGACGTCACAGAATGGATTGTGACGTCACACTTTGGATTGTGACGTCACAGAATGTATTGTGACGTCACAGAAGGGATTGTGACGTCACAGAATGGATTGTGACGTCACAGAATGGATTGTGACGCGAGCGGATTGTGACGTCACACTTTGGATTGTGACCTCACAGAATGCATTGTGACGTCACAGAATGTATTGTGGGGTGTTAGACTGGATTGTGACGTCACAGAATGCATTGTGACGTCACAGAATGCATTGTGGTGTGTCAGAATGGATTGTGACGTCACAGAATGCATTGTGACGTCACACTTTGGATTGTGACGTCACAGAATGCATTGTGACGTCACAGAATGTATTGTGACGTCACAGAATGCATTGTGACTTCACAGAATGGATTGAGACATCATCGGATGGATTGTGACGCGAGGGGATTGTGACGTCACACTTTGGATTGTGACGTCACAGAATGCATTGTGACGTCACAGAATGGATTTTGGGGTGTCAGGCTGGATTGTGACGTCACAGAATGCATTGTGACGTCATAGAATGGATTGTGATGTCTCAGAACGGATTGAGACATTACAGAATGGATTGTGATGCGATCTGATTGTGACGTCACACTTTGGATTGTGACGTCACAGAATGGATTGTGACGTCAGAGAATGGTTTGTGACGCGAGGGGATTGTGACTTCACACTTTGGATTGTGACGTCATAGAATGTATTCTGACGTCACAGAATGAATTTTGATGTCACAGAATGGATTGTGACGTCACAGAAGGGATTGTGACATCATCGAATGGATTGTGACGCGAGGGGATTGTGACGTCAAACTTTGGATTGTGACGTCGGAGAATGGATTGTGACGTCACAGAACGCATTGGTGGGTGTCAGACTGGATTGTGAAGTTACAGAATGGATTGTGACGTCACAGAATGGATTGTGACGTCACAGAATGGATTTTGACGTAAGGGGATTGTGACGTCACACTTTGGATTGTGACCTCACAGAATGCATTGTGACGTCACAGAATGCATTGGTGGGTGTCAGACTGGGTTGTGACGTCACAGAATGCATTGTGACGTCACAGAATGTATTGTGACGTCACAGAAGGGATTGTGACATCATCGAATGGATTGTGACGCGAGGGGATTGTGACGCCAAACTTTCGATTGTGACGTCACAGAATGCATTGTGACGTCACAGAATGGATTGTGGGGTGTCAGACTGGATTGTGACGTCACAGAATGCATTGTGACGTCATAGAATGGATTGTGATGTCACAGAAGGGGTTGTGACATCTAAAAATGGATTGTGATGCGAGGGGATTGTGACGTCACACTTTGGATTGTGACGTCACAGAATGTATTGTGACGTCACAGAATGTATTGTGGGGTGTCAGAATGGATTGTGACGTCACACTTTGGATTGTGACGTCACAGAATGCATTGTGGGGTGTTAGACTGGATTGTGACGTCACAGAATGCATTGTGACGTCACAGAATGCATTGTGGTGTTTCAGAATGGATTGTGACGTCACAGAATGCATTGTGAAGTCACACTTTGGATTGTGACGTCACAGAATCCATTGTGACGTCATAGCATGGATTGTGACGTCACAGAATGGATTGTGACGTCACAGAAGGGATTTTGAGGCGAGGGGATTGTGACGTCACACTTTGGATTGTGACGTCACAGAATGCATTGTGACGTCACAGAATGGATTGTGGGGTGTCAGACTGGATTGTGACGTCACAGAATGCATTGTGACGTCACAGAATGCATTGTGGTGTGTCAGAATGGATTGTGATGTCACAGAATGCATTGTGACGTCACACTTTGGATTGTGACGTCTCAGAATGGATTGTGACGTTACAGAAGGGATTGTGACATCATCGAATGGATTGTGACGCGAGGGGTTTGTGATGTCACACTTTGGATTGTGATGTCACAGAATGCATTGTGACGTCGCAGAATGGATTGGTGGGTCTCAGACTGGATTGTCACGTCACAGAATCCATTGTGACGTCATAGCATGGATTGTGACGTCGGAGAATGGATTGTGACGTCACAGAACGCATTGGTGGGTGTCAGACTGGATTGTGAAGTTACAGAATGGATTGTGACGTCACAGAATGGATTGTGACGTCACAGAATGGATTTTGACGTGAGGGGATTGTGACGTCACACTTGGGATTGTGACCTCACAGAATGCATTGTGACGTCACAGAATGCATTGGTGGGTGTCAGACTGGGTTGTGACGTCACAGAATGCATTGTGACGTCACAGAATGTATTGTGACGTCACAGAAGGGATTGTGACATCATCGAATGGATTGTGACGCGAGGGGATTGTGACGTCAAACTTTCGATTGTGACGTCACAGAATGCATTGTGACGTCACAGAATGGATTGTGGGGTGTCAGACTGGATTGTGACGTCACAGAATGCATTGTGATGTCACAGAATGGATTGTGATGTCACAGAAGGGATTGTGACATCATCGAATGGATTGTGACGCGAGGGGGTTGTGACATCACACTTTGGATTGTGACGTCACAGAATGCATTGTGACGTCACAGAATGGATTGTGGGGTGTCAGACTGGATTGTGACGTCACAGAATGCATTGTGACGTCATAGAATGGATTGTGACGTCACAGAATGGATTGTGACGTCACAGAATGGATTTTGAAACGAGGGGATTGTGACGTCACACTTTGGATTGTGACGTCACAGAATGCATTGTGACGTCACAGAATGGATTGTGGGGTGTCAGACTGGATTGTGACGTCACAGAATGCATTGTGACGTCACAGAAGGGATTGTGATGTCACAGAAGGGATTGGGACATCATCGAATGTATTGTGACGCGAGGGGTTTGTGATGTCACACTTTGGATTGTGACGTCAGAGAATGTAATTGTGACGTCACAGAATGCATTGTTGGGTGTCAGACTGGATTCTGACGTCACAGAATGCATTGTGACGTCATAGAACGGATTGTGATGTCACAGAAGGGATTATGACATCACAGAATGGATTGTGGGGTGTCAGAACGGATTGTGACGTCACACTTTGGGTTGTGACGTCACAGAATGCATTGTGACTTCACAGAATGTATTGTGGGGTGTCAGAATGGATTGTGACGTCACACTTGGGATTGTGACGTCACACTTTGGATTGTGACGTCACAGAAGGCATTGTGACGTCACAGAATGTATTGTGGGGTGTCAGACTGGATTGTGACGTCACAGAATGGATTGTGACGTCACAGAAGGGATTGTGACATCATCGAATGGATTGTGACGCGAGGGGGTTGTGACGTCACACTTTGGATTGTGACGTCACAGAAGGGATTGTGACGTCACAGAATGGATTGTGATGCGAGGGGATTGTGACGTCACACTTTGGATTGTGACGTCACAGAATGGATTGTGACGTCACAGAATGAATTTTGACGTCACAGAATGGATTGTGACGTGAGGGGATTGTGACGTCACACTTTGGATTGTGACGTCGGAGAATGGATTGTGACGTCACAGAACGCATTGGTGGGTGTCAGACTGGATTGTGAAGTTACAGAATGGATTGTGACGTCACAGAATGGATTGTGACGTCACAGAATGGATTTTGACGTAAGGGGATTGTGACGTCACACTTTGGATTGTGACCTCACAGAATGCATTGTGACGTCACAGAATGCATTGGTGGGTGTCAGACTGGGTTGTGACGTCACAGAATGCATTGTGACGTCACAGAATGTATTGTGACGTCACAGAAGGGATTGTGACATCATCGAATGGATTGTGACGCGAGGGGATTGTGACGCCAAACTTTCGATTGTGACGTCACAGAATGCATTGTGACGTCACAGAATGGATTGTGGGGTGTCAGACTGGATTGTGACGTCACAGAATGCATTGTGACGTCATAGAATGGATTGTGATGTCACAGAAGGGGTTGTGACATCTAAAAATGGATTGTGATGCGAGGGGATTGTGACGTCACACTTTGGATTGTGACGTCACAGAATGTATTGTGACGTCACAGAATGTATTGTGGGGTGTCAGAATGGATTGTGACGTCACACTTTGGATTGTGACGTCACAGAATGCATTGTGGGGTGTTAGACTGGATTGTGACGTCACAGAATGCATTGTGACGTCACAGAATGCATTGTGGTGTTTCAGAATGGATTGTGACGTCACAGAATGCATTGTGAAGTCACACTTTGGATTGTGACGTCACAGAATCCATTGTGACGTCATAGCATGGATTGTGACGTCACAGAATGGATTGTGACGTCACAGAAGGGATTTTGAGGCGAGGGGATTGTGACGTCACACTTTGGATTGTGACGTCACAGAATGCATTGTGACGTCACAGAATGGATTGTGGGGTGTCAGACTGGATTGTGACGTCACAGAATGCATTGTGACGTCACAGAATGCATTGTGGTGTGTCAGAATGGATTGTGATGTCACAGAATGCATTGTGACGTCACACTTTGGATTGTGACGTCTCAGAATGGATTGTGACGTTACAGAAGGGATTGTGACATCATCGAATGGATTGTGACGCGAGGGGTTTGTGATGTCACACTTTGGATTGTGATGTCACAGAATGCATTGTGACGTCGCAGAATGGATTGGTGGGTCTCAGACTGGATTGTCACGTCACAGAATCCATTGTGACGTCATAGCATGGATTGTGACGTCGGAGAATGGATTGTGACGTCACAGAACGCATTGGTGGGTGTCAGACTGGATTGTGAAGTTACAGAATGGATTGTGACGTCACAGAATGGATTGTGACGTCACAGAATGGATTTTGACGTGAGGGGATTGTGACGTCACACTTGGGATTGTGACCTCACAGAATGCATTGTGACGTCACAGAATGCATTGGTGGGTGTCAGACTGGGTTGTGACGTCACAGAATGCATTGTGACGTCACAGAATGTATTGTGACGTCACAGAAGGGATTGTGACATCATCGAATGGATTGTGACGCGAGGGGATTGTGACGTCAAACTTTCGATTGTGACGTCACAGAATGCATTGTGACGTCACAGAATGGATTGTGGGGTGTCAGACTGGATTGTGACGTCACAGAATGCATTGTGATGTCACAGAATGGATTGTGATGTCACAGAAGGGATTGTGACATCATCGAATGGATTGTGACGCGAGGGGGTTGTGACATCACACTTTGGATTGTGACGTCACAGAATGCATTGTGACGTCACAGAATGGATTGTGGGGTGTCAGACTGGATTGTGACGTCACAGAATGCATTGTGACGTCATAGAATGGATTGTGACGTCACAGAATGGATTGTGACGTCACAGAATGGATTTTGAAACGAGGGGATTGTGACGTCACACTTTGGATTGTGACGTCACAGAATGCATTGTGACGTCACAGAATGGATTGTGGGGTGTCAGACTGGATTGTGACGTCACAGAATGCATTGTGACGTCACAGAAGGGATTGTGATGTCACAGAAGGGATTGGGACATCATCGAATGTATTGTGACGCGAGGGGTTTGTGATGTCACACTTTGGATTGTGACGTCAGAGAATGTAATTGTGACGTCACAGAATGCATTGTTGGGTGTCAGACTGGATTCTGACGTCACAGAATGCATTGTGACGTCATAGAACGGATTGTGATGTCACAGAAGGGATTATGACATCACAGAATGGATTGTGGGGTGTCAGAACGGATTGTGACGTCACACTTTGGGTTGTGACGTCACAGAATGCATTGTGACTTCACAGAATGTATTGTGGGGTGTCAGAATGGATTGTGACGTCACACTTGGGATTGTGACGTCACACTTTGGATTGTGACGTCACAGAAGGCATTGTGACGTCACAGAATGTATTGTGGGGTGTCAGACTGGATTGTGACGTCACAGAATGGATTGTGACGTCACAGAAGGGATTGTGACATCATCGAATGGATTGTGACGCGAGGGGGTTGTGACGTCACACTTTGGATTGTGACGTCACAGAAGGGATTGTGACGTCACAGAATGGATTGTGATGCGAGGGGATTGTGACGTCACACTTTGGATTGTGACGTCACAGAATGGATTGTGACGTCACAGAATGAATTTTGACGTCACAGAATGGATTGTGACGTGAGGGGATTGTGACGTCACACTTTGGATTGTGACGTCAGAGAATGGATTGTGACGTTACAGAAGGGATTGTGACATCATCGAATGGATTGTGACGCGAGGGGTTTGTGATGTCACACTTTGGATTGTGATGTCACAGAATGTATTGTGACGTCGCAGAATGGATTGGTGGGTCTCAGACTGGATTGTCACGTCACAGAATCCATTGTGACGTCATAGCATGGATTGTGACGTCACAGAATGGATTGTGACGTCACAGAAGGGATTGTGACGTCACAGAAGGGATTGTTACATCATCGGATGGATTGTGACGCGAGGGGATTGTGACGTCACACTTTGGATTGTGACGTCACAGAATGCATTGTGACGTCACAGAATGGATTCTGGGGTGTCAGGCTGGATTGTGACGTCACAGAATGCATTGTGACGTCATAGAATGGATTGTGATGTCTCAGAACGGATTGAGACATTACAGAATGGATTGTGATGCGATCTGATTGTGACGTCACACTTTGGATTGTGACGTCACAGAATGGATTGTGACGTCAGAGAATGGGTTGTGACGCGAGGGGATTGTGACATCACACTTTGGATTGTGACGTCATAGAATGTATTCTGACGTCACAGAATGAATTTTGACGTCACAGAATGGATTGTGACGTCACAGAATGCATTGTGACGTCACAGAATGCATTGTGGTGTGTAAGAATGGATTGTGACGTCACAAAATGCATTGTGAGGTCACACTTTGGGTTGTGACGTCACAGAATGCATTGTGACGTCACAGAATGGATTGTGACGTCACACTTTGGATTGTGACGTCACAGAATGTATTGTGACGTCACAGAATGCATTGTGACGTCACAGAATGGATTGTGACGCGAGCGGATTGTGACGTCACACTTTGGATTGTGACCTCACAGAATGCATTGTGACGTCACAGAATGGATTGTGGGGTGTTAGACTTGATTGTTACGTCACAGAATGCATTGTGACGTCACAGAATGCATTGTGGTTTGTCAGAATGGATTGTGACGTCACAGAATGTATTGTGACGTCACAGAAGGTATTGTGACGTCACAGAAGGGATTCTGACGTCACAGAAGGGATTGTTACATCATCAGATGGATTGTGACGCGAGGGGATTGTGACGTCACACTTTGGATTGTGACGTCACAGAATGCATTGTGACATCACAGAATGGATTGTGGG
The DNA here is from genome assembly GCF_964237585.1 of Gallinula chloropus. Classification (NCBI taxonomy): domain Eukaryota; kingdom Metazoa; phylum Chordata; class Aves; order Gruiformes; family Rallidae; genus Gallinula; species Gallinula chloropus. Next base: position 764,538 of record NW_028168119.1, on the reverse strand, counting down.
GTGTCAGACTGGATTGTGACGTCACAGAATGCATTGTGACGTCATAGAATGGATTGTGATGTCTCAGAACGGATTGAGACATTACAGAATGGATTGTGATGCGATCTGATTGTGACGTCACACTTTGGATTGTGACGTCACAGAATGGATTGTGACGTCAGAGAATGGGTTGTGACGCGAGGGGATTGTGACGTCACACTTTGGATTGTGACGTCATAGAATGTATTCTGACGTCACAGAATGAATTTTGACGTCACAGAATGGATTGTGACGTCACAGAAGGGATTGTGACATCATCGAATGGATTGTGACGCGAGGTGATTGTGACGTCAAACTTTGGATTGTGACGTCGGGGAATGGATTGTGACGTCACAGAACGCATTGGTGGGTGTCAGACTGGATTGTGAATTGACAGAATGGATTGTGACGTCACAGAATGGATTGTGACGTCACAGAATGGATTTTGACGTGAGGGGATTGTGACGTCACACTTTGGATTGTGACCTCACAGAATGCATTGTGACGTCACACTTTGGATTGTGACCTCACAGAATGCATTGTGACGTCACAGAATGCATTGTGACGTCACAGAAGGGATTGTGACATCATCGAATGGATTGTGACGCGAGGGGACTGTGACGTCAAACTTTCGATTGTGACGTCACAGAATGCATTGTGACGTCACAGAATGGATTGTGGGGTGTCAGACTGGATTGTGACGTCACAGAATGCATTGTGACGTCATAGAATGGATTGTGATGTCACAGAAGGGGTTGTGACATCTAAAAATGGATTGTGATGCGAGGGGATTGTGACGTCACACTTTGGATTGTGACGTCACAGAATGCATTGTGACGTCACAGAATGGATTGTGGGGTATCAGACTGGATTGTGACGTCACACTTTGGATTGTGACGTCACAGAATGCATTGTGACGTCACAGAATGGATTGTGGGGTGTCAGAATGGATTGTGACGTCACAGAATGCATTGTGACGTCACACTTTGGATTGTGACGTCACAGAACGCATTGTGACGTCACAGAATGGATTGTGACGTCACACTTTGGATTGTGACGTCACAGAATGTATTGTGACGTCACAGAATGGATTGTGACGTCACAGAATGGATTGTGACGCGAGCGGATTGTTACGTCACACTTTGGATTGTGACCTCACAGAATGCATTGTGACGTCACAGAATGGATTGTGGGGTGTCAGGCTGGATTGTGACGTCACAGAATGCATTGTGACGTCATAGAATGGATTGTGATGTCTCAGAACGGATTGAGACATTACAGAATGGATTGTGATGCGATCTGATTGTGACGTCACACTTTGGATTGTGACGTCACAGAATGGATTGTGACGTCAGAGAATGGGTTGTGACGCGAGGGGATTGTGACGTCACACTTTGGATTGTGACGTCATAGAATGTATTCTGACGACACAGAATGAATTTTGACGTCACAGAATGGATTGTGACGTCACAGAAGGGATTGTGACATCATCGAATGGATTGTGACGCGAGGGGATTGTGACGTCAAACTTTGGATTGTGACGTCGGAGAATGGATTGTGACGTCACAGAATGCATTGGTGGGTGTCAGACTGGATTGTGAAGTTACAGAATGGATTGTGACGTCACAGAATGGATTGTGACGTCACAGAATGGATTTTGACGTGAGGGGATTGTGACGTCACACTTTGGATTGTGACCTCACAGAATGCATTGTGACGTCACAGAATGCATTGGTGGGTATCAGACTGGGTTGTGACGTCACAGAATGCATTGTGACGTCACAGAATGTATTGTGACGTCACAGAAGGGATTGTGACATCATCGAATGGATTGTGACGCGAGGGGATTGTGACGTCAAACTTTCGATTGTGACGTCACAGAATGCATTGTGACGTCACAGAATATATTGTGGGGTGTCAGACTGGATTGTGACGTCACAGAATGCATTGTGACGTCATAGAATGGATTGTGATGTCACAGAAGGGGTTGTGACATCTAAAAATGGATTGTGATGCGAGGGGATTGTGACGTCACACTTTGGATTGTTACGTCACAGAATGCATTGTGACGTCACAGAATGTATTGTGGTGTGTCAGAATGGATTGTGACGTCACAGAATGCATTGTGACGTCACACTTTGGATTGTGACGTCACAGAATGTATTGTGACGTCACAGAATGCATTGTGACGTCACAGAATGGATTGTGACTTCACAGAATGGATTGTGGGGTGTTAGACTGGATTGTGACGTCACAGAATGCATTGTGACGTCACAGAATGCATTGTGACGTCACAGAATGCATTGTGGTGTGTCAGAATGGATTGTGACGTCACAGAATGCATTGTGACGTCACACTTTGGATTGTGACGTCACAGAATCCATTGTGACGTCATAGCATGGATTGTGACGTCACAGAATGGATTGTGACGTCAGAGAAGGGATTTTGAGGCGAGGGGATTGTGACGTCACACTTTGGATTGTGACGTCACAGAATGCATTGTGACGTCACAGAATGGATTGTGGGGTGTCAGACTGGATTGTGACGTCACAGAATGCATTGTGACGTCACAGAATGCATTGTGGTGTGTCAGAATGGATTGTGATGTCACAGAATGCATTGTGACGTCACACTTTGGATTGTGACGTCTCAGAATGGATTGTGACGTTACAGAAGGGATTGTGACATCATCGAATGGATTGTGACGCGAGGGGTTTGTGATGTCACACTTTGGATTGTGATGTCACAGAATGTATTGTGACGTCGCAGAATGGATTGGTGGGTCTCAGACTGGATTGTCACGTCACAGAATCCATTGTGACGTCATAGCATGGATTGTGACGTCGGAGAATGGATTGTGACGTCACAGAACGCATTGGTGGGTGTCAGACTGGATTGTGAAGTTACAGAATGGATTGTGACGTCACAGAATGGATTGTGACGTCACAGAATGGATTTTGACGTGAGGGGATTGTGACGTCACACTTGGGATTGTGACCTCACAGAATGCATTGTGACGTCACAGAATGCATTGGTGGGTGTCAGACTGGGTTGTGACGTCACAGAATGCATTGTGACGTCACAGAATGTATTGTGACGTCACAGAAGGGATTGTGACATCATTGAATGGATTGTGACGCGAGGGGATTGTGACGTCAAACTTTCGATTGTGACGTCACAGAATGCATTGTGACGTCACAGAATGGATTGTGGGGTGTCAGACTGGATTGTGACGTCACAGAATGCATTGTGACGTCATAGAATGGATTGTGACTTCACAGAATGGATTGTGACGTCACAGAATGGATTTTGACACGAGGGGATTGTGACGTCACACTTTGGATTGTGACGTCACAGAATGCATTGTGACGTCACAGAATGGATTGTGGGGTGTCAGACTGGATTGTGACGTAACAGAATGCATTGTGACGTCACAGAAGGGATTGTGATGTCACAGAAGGGATTGTGACATCATCGAATGTATTGTGACGCGAGGGGTTTGTGATGTCACACTTTGGATTGTGACGTCAGAGAATGTATTGTGACGTCACAGAATGCATTGGTGGGTGTCAGACTGGATTGTGACGTCACAGAATGCATTGTGACGTCACAGAATGCATTGTGACGTCTCAGAATGTATTGTGACGTCACAGAATGGATTGTGGCGTGAGGGTTTGTGACGTCACACTTTGGATTGTGACGTCACAGAATGCATTGTGACGTCACAGAATGGATTGTGGGGTGTCAGATTGGATTGTGACGTCACAGAATGCATTGTGACGTCACAGAAGGGATTGTGACGTCACAGAAGGGATTGTGATGTCACAGAATGGATTGTGACGCGAGCGGATTGTGACGTCACACTTTGGATTGTGACGTCACAGAATGCATTGTGACGTCACAGAATGGATTGTGACGTCACACTTTGGATTGTGACGTCACAGAATGTATTGTGACGTCACAGAATGCATTGTGACGTCACAGAATGGATTGTGATGTCACAGAATGGATTGTGACGCGAGCGGATTGTGACGTCACACTTTGGATTGTGACCTCACAGAATGCATTGTGACGTCACAGAATGGATTGTGGGGTGTCAGAATGGATTGTGACGTCACAGAAGGGATTGTGACGTCACACTTTGCATTGTGACGTCACAGAACGCATTGTGACGTCACAGAATGTATTGTGGGGTGTCAGACTGGATTGTGACGTCACAGAATGTATTGTGACGTCACAGAAGGGATTGTGACGTCACAGAAGGGATTGTTACATCATCGGATGGATTGTGACGCGAGGGGATTGTGACGTCACACTTTGGATTGTGACGTCACAGAATGCATTGTGACGTCACAGAATGGATTGTGGGGTGTCAGGCTGGATTGTGACGTCACAGAATGCATTGTGACGTCATAGAATGGATTGTGGGGTGTCAGACTGGATTGTGACGTCACAGAATGTATTGTGACGTCACAGAAGGGATTGTGACGTCACAGAAGGGATTGTTACATCATCGGATGGATTGTGACGCGAGGGGATTGTGACGTCACACTTTGGATTGTGACGTCACAGAATGCATTGTGACGTCACAGAATGGATTGTGGGGTGTCAGGCTGGATTGTGACGTCACAGAATGCATTGTGACGTCATAGAATGGATTGTGATGTCTCAGAACGGATTGAGACATTACAGAATGGATTGTGATGCGATCTGATTGTGACGTCACACTTTGGATTGTGACGTCACAGAATGCATTGTGACGTCACACTTTGGATTGTGACCTCACAGAATGCATTGTGACGTCACAGAATGCATTGTGACGTCACAGAAGGGATTGTGACATCATCGAATGGATTGTGACGCGAGGGGATTGTGACGTCAAACTTTCGATTGTGACGTCACAGAATGCATTGTGACGTCACAGAATGGATTGTGGGGTGTCAGACTGGATTGTGACGTCACAGAATGCATTTTGACGTCATAGAATGGATTGTGATGTCACAGAAGGGGTTGTGACATCTAAAAATGAATTGTGATGCGAGGGGATTGTGACGTCACACTTTGGATTGTGACGTCACAGAATGCATTGTGACGTCACAGAATGGATTGTGGGGTATCAGACTGGATTGTGACGTCACACTTTGGATTGTGACGTCACAGAATGCATTGTGACGTCACAGAATGTATTGTGGGGTGTCAGAATGGATTGTGACGTCACAGAATGCATTGTGACGTCACACTTTGGATTGTGACGTCACAGAATGCATTGTGACGTCACAGAATGGATTGTGACGTCACACTTTGGATTGTGACGTCACAGAATGTATTGTGACGTCACAGAAGGGATTGTGACGTCACAGAATGGATTGTGACGTCACAGAATGGATTGTGACGCGAGCGGATTGTGACGTCACACTTTGGATTGTGACCTCACAGAATGCATTGTGACGTCACAGAATGTATTGTGGGGTGTTAGACTGGATTGTGACGTCACAGAATGCATTGTGACGTCACAGAATGCATTGTGGTGTGTCAGAATGGATTGTGACGTCACAGAATGCATTGTGACGTCACACTTTGGATTGTGACGTCACAGAATGCATTGTGACGTCACAGAATGTATTGTGACGTCACAGAATGCATTGTGACTTCACAGAATGGATTGTGACGTCACAGAATGGATTGAGACATCATCGGATGGATTGTGACGCGAGGGGATTGTGACGTCACACTTTGGATTGTGACGTCACAGAATGCATTGTGACGTCACAGAATGGATTTTGGGGTGTCAGGCTGGATTGTGACGTCACAGAATGCATTGTGACGTCATAGAATGGATTGTGATGTCTCAGAACGGATTGAGACATTACAGAATGGATTGTGATGCGATCTGATTGTGACGTCACACTTTGGATTGTGACGTCACAGAATGGATTGTGACGTCAGAGAATGGTTTGTGACGCGAGGGGATTGTGACTTCACACTTTGGATTGTGACGTCATAGAATGTATTCTGACGTCACAGAATGAATTTTGATGTCACAGAATGGATTGTGACGTCACAGAAGGGATTGTGACATCATCGAATGGATTGTGACGCGAGGGGATTGTGACGTCAAACTTTGGATTGTGACGTCGGAGAATGGATTGTGACGTCACAGAACGCATTGGTGGGTGTCAGACTGGATTGTGAAGTTACAGAATGGATTGTGACGTCACAGAATGGATTGTGACGTCACAGAATGGATTTTGACGTAAGGGGATTGTGACGTCACACTTTGGATTGTGACCTCACAGAATGCATTGTGACGTCACAGAATGCATTGGTGGGTGTCAGACTGGGTTGTGACGTCACAGAATGCATTGTGACGTCACAGAATGTATTGTGACGTCACAGAAGGGATTGTGACATCATCGAATGGATTGTGACGCGAGGGGATTGTGACGCCAAACTTTCGATTGTGACGTCACAGAATGCATTGTGACGTCACAGAATGGATTGTGGGGTGTCAGACTGGATTGTGACGTCACAGAATGCATTGTGACGTCATAGAATGGATTGTGATGTCACAGAAGGGGTTGTGACATCTAAAAATGGATTGTGATGCGAGGGGATTGTGACGTCACACTTTGGATTGTGACGTCACAGAATGTATTGTGACGTCACAGAATGTATTGTGGGGTGTCAGAATGGATTGTGACGTCACACTTTGGATTGTGACGTCACAGAATGCATTGTGGGGTGTTAGACTGGATTGTGACGTCACAGAATGCATTGTGACGTCACAGAATGCATTGTGGTGTTTCAGAATGGATTGTGACGTCACAGAATGCATTGTGAAGTCACACTTTGGATTGTGACGTCACAGAATCCATTGTGACGTCATAGCATGGATTGTGACGTCACAGAATGGATTGTGACGTCACAGAAGGGATTTTGAGGCGAGGGGATTGTGACGTCACACTTTGGATTGTGACGTCACAGAATGCATTGTGACGTCACAGAATGGATTGTGGGGTGTCAGACTGGATTGTGACGTCACAGAATGCATTGTGACGTCACAGAATGCATTGTGGTGTGTCAGAATGGATTGTGATGTCACAGAATGCATTGTGACGTCACACTTTGGATTGTGACGTCTCAGAATGGATTGTGACGTTACAGAAGGGATTGTGACATCATCGAATGGATTGTGACGCGAGGGGTTTGTGATGTCACACTTTGGATTGTGATGTCACAGAATGCATTGTGACGTCGCAGAATGGATTGGTGGGTCTCAGACTGGATTGTCACGTCACAGAATCCATTGTGACGTCATAGCATGGATTGTGACGTCGGAGAATGGATTGTGACGTCACAGAACGCATTGGTGGGTGTCAGACTGGATTGTGAAGTTACAGAATGGATTGTGACGTCACAGAATGGATTGTGACGTCACAGAATGGATTTTGACGTGAGGGGATTGTGACGTCACACTTGGGATTGTGACCTCACAGAATGCATTGTGACGTCACAGAATGCATTGGTGGGTGTCAGACTGGGTTGTGACGTCACAGAATGCATTGTGACGTCACAGAATGTATTGTGACGTCACAGAAGGGATTGTGACATCATCGAATGGATTGTGACGCGAGGGGATTGTGACGTCAAACTTTCGATTGTGACGTCACAGAATGCATTGTGACGTCACAGAATGGATTGTGGGGTGTCAGACTGGATTGTGACGTCACAGAATGCATTGTGATGTCACAGAATGGATTGTGATGTCACAGAAGGGATTGTGACATCATCGAATGGATTGTGACGCGAGGGGGTTGTGACATCACACTTTGGATTGTGACGTCACAGAATGCATTGTGACGTCACAGAATGGATTGTGGGGTGTCAGACTGGATTGTGACGTCACAGAATGCATTGTGACGTCATAGAATGGATTGTGACGTCACAGAATGGATTGTGACGTCACAGAATGGATTTTGAAACGAGGGGATTGTGACGTCACACTTTGGATTGTGACGTCACAGAATGCATTGTGACGTCACAGAATGGATTGTGGGGTGTCAGACTGGATTGTGACGTCACAGAATGCATTGTGACGTCACAGAAGGGATTGTGATGTCACAGAAGGGATTGGGACATCATCGAATGTATTGTGACGCGAGGGGTTTGTGATGTCACACTTTGGATTGTGACGTCAGAGAATGTAATTGTGACGTCACAGAATGCATTGTTGGGTGTCAGACTGGATTCTGACGTCACAGAATGCATTGTGACGTCATAGAACGGATTGTGATGTCACAGAAGGGATTATGACATCACAGAATGGATTGTGGGGTGTCAGAACGGATTGTGACGTCACACTTTGGGTTGTGACGTCACAGAATGCATTGTGACTTCACAGAATGTATTGTGGGGTGTCAGAATGGATTGTGACGTCACACTTGGGATTGTGACGTCACACTTTGGATTGTGACGTCACAGAAGGCATTGTGACGTCACAGAATGTATTGTGGGGTGTCAGACTGGATTGTGACGTCACAGAATGGATTGTGACGTCACAGAAGGGATTGTGACATCATCGAATGGATTGTGACGCGAGGGGGTTGTGACGTCACACTTTGGATTGTGACGTCACAGAAGGGATTGTGACGTCACAGAATGGATTGTGATGCGAGGGGATTGTGACGTCACACTTTGGATTGTGACGTCACAGAATGGATTGTGACGTCACAGAATGAATTTTGACGTCACAGAATGGATTGTGACGTGAGGGGATTGTGACGTCACACTTTGGATTGTGACGTCAGAGAATGGATTGTGACGTTACAGAAGGGATTGTGACATCATCGAATGGATTGTGACGCGAGGGGTTTGTGATGTCACACTTTGGATTGTGATGTCACAGAATGTATTGTGACGTCGCAGAATGGATTGGTGGGTCTCAGACTGGATTGTCACGTCACAGAATCCATTGTGACGTCATAGCATGGATTGTGACGTCACAGAATGGATTGTGACGTCACAGAAGGGATTGTGACGTCACAGAAGGGATTGTTACATCATCGGATGGATTGTGACGCGAGGGGATTGTGACGTCACACTTTGGATTGTGACGTCACAGAATGCATTGTGACGTCACAGAATGGATTCTGGGGTGTCAGGCTGGATTGTGACGTCACAGAATGCATTGTGACGTCATAGAATGGATTGTGATGTCTCAGAACGGATTGAGACATTACAGAATGGATTGTGATGCGATCTGATTGTGACGTCACACTTTGGATTGTGACGTCACAGAATGGATTGTGACGTCAGAGAATGGGTTGTGACGCGAGGGGATTGTGACATCACACTTTGGATTGTGACGTCATAGAATGTATTCTGACGTCACAGAATGAATTTTGACGTCACAGAATGGATTGTGACGTCACAGAATGCATTGTGACGTCACAGAATGCATTGTGGTGTGTAAGAATGGATTGTGACGTCACAAAATGCATTGTGAGGTCACAGTTTGGGTTGTGACGTCACAGAATGCATTGTGACGTCACAGAATGGATTGTGACGTCACACTTTGGATTGTGACGTCACAGAATGTATTGTGACGTCACAGAATGCATTGTGACGTCACAGAATGGATTGTGACGCGAGCGGATTGTGACGTCACACTTTGGATTGTGACCTCACAGAATGCATTGTGACGTCACAGAATGGATTGTGGGGTGTTAGACTTGATTGTTACGTCACAGAATGCATTGTGACGTCACAGAATGCATTGTGGTTTGTCAGAATGGATTGTGACGTCACAGAATGTATTGTGACGTCACAGAAGGTATTGTGACGTCACAGAAGGGATTCTGACGTCACAGAAGGGATTGTTACATCATCAGATGGATTGTGACGCGAGGGGATTGTGACGTCACACTTTGGATTGTGACGTCACAGAATGCATTGTGACATCACAGAATGGATTGTGGGGTGTCAGACTGGATTGTGACGTCACAGAATGCATTGTGACGTCATAGAATGGATTGTGATGTCTCAGAACGGATTGAGACATTACAGAATGGATTGTGATGCGATCTGATTGTGACGTCACACTTTGGATTGTGACGTCACAGAATGGATTGTGACGTCAGAGAATGGGTTGTGACGCGAGGGGATTGTGACGTCACACTTTGGATTGTGACGTCATAGAATGTATTCTGACGTCACAGAATGAATTTTGACGTCACAGAATGGATTGTGACGTCACAGAAGGGATTGTGACATCATCGAATGGATTGTGACGCGAGGTGATTGTGACGTCAAACTTTGGATTGTGACGTCGGGGAATGGATTGTGACGTCACAGAACGCATTGGTGGGTGTCAGACTGGATTGTGAATTGACAGAATGGATTGTGACGTCACAGAATGGATTGTGACGTCACAGAATGGATTTTGACGTGAGGGGATTGTGACGTCACACTTTGGATTGTGACCTCACAGAATGCATTGTGACGTCACACTTTGGATTGTGACCTCACAGAATGCATTGTGACGTCACAGAATGCATTGTGACGTCACAGAAGGGATTGTGACATCATCGAATGGATTGTGACGCGAGGGGACTGTGACGTCAAACTTTCGATTGTGACGTCACAGAATGCATTGTGACGTCACAGAATGGATTGTGGGGTGTCAGACTGGATTGTGACGTCACAGAATGCATTGTGACGTCATAGAATGGATTGTGATGTCACAGAAGGGGTTGTGACATCTAAAAATGGATTGTGATGCGAGGGGATTGTGACGTCACACTTTGGATTGTGACGTCACAGAATGCATTGTGACGTCACAGAATGGATTGTGGGGTATCAGACTGGATTGTGACGTCACACTTTGGATTGTGACGTCACAGAATGCATTGTGACGTCACAGAATGGATTGTGGGGTGTCAGAATGGATTGTGACGTCACAGAATGCATTGTGACGTCACACTTTGGATTGTGACGTCACAGAATGCATTGTGACGTCACAGAATGGATTGTGACGTCACACTTTGGATTGTGACGTCACAGAATGTATTGTGACGTCACAGAATGGATTGTGACGTCACAGAATGGATTGTGACGTCACAGAATGGATTGTGACGCGAGCGGATTGTTACGTCACACTTTGGATTGTGACCTCACAGAATGCATTGTGACGTCACAGAATGGATTGTGGGGTGTTAGACTGGATTGTGACGTCACAGAATGCATTGTGACGTCACAGAATGCATTGTGGTGTGTCAGAATGGATTGTGACGTCACAGAATGCATTGTGACGTCACACTTTGGATTGTGACGTCACAGAATGCATTGTGACGTCACAGAATGTATTGTGACGTCACAGAATGCATTGTGACTTCACAGAATGGATTGTGACGTCACAGAATGGATTGAGACATCATCGGATGGATTGTGACGCGAGGGGATTGTGACGTCACACTTTGGATTGTGACGTCACAGAATGCATTGTGACGTCACAGAATGGATTGTGGGGTGTCAGGCTGGATTGTGACGTCACAGAATGCATTGTGACGTCATAGAATGGATTGTGATGTCTCAGAACGGATTGAGACATTACAGAATGGATTGTGATGCGATCTGATTGTGACGTCACACTTTGGATTGTGACGTCACAGAATGGATTGTGACGTCAGAGAATGGGTTGTGACGCGAGGGGATTGTGACGTCACACTTTGGATTGTGACCTCACAGAATGCATTGTGACGTCACACTTTGGATTGTGACGTCACAGAATGGATTGTGACGTCAGAGAATGGGTTGTGACGCGAGGGGATTGTGACGTCAAACTTTGGATTGTGACGTCGGAGAATGGATTGTGACGTCACAGAACCCATTGGTGGGTGTCAGACTGGATTGTGAAGTTACAGAATGGATTGTGACGTCACAGAATGGATTGTGACGTCACAGAATGGATTTTGACGTGAGGGGATTGTGACGTCACACTTTGGATTGTGACCTCACAGAATGCATTGTGACGTCACAGAATGCATTGGTGGGTGTCAGACTGGGTTGTGACGTCACAGAATGCATTGTGACGTCACAGAATGCATTGTGACGTCACAGAAGGGATTGTGACATCATCGAATGGATTGTGACGCGAGGGGATTGTGACGTCAAACTTTCGATTGTGACGTCACAGAATGCATTGTGACGTCACAGAATGGATTGTGGGGTGTCAGACTGGATTGTGACGTCACAGAATGCATTGTGACGTCATAGAATGGATTGTGATGTCACAGAAGGGGTTGTGACATCTAAAAATGGATTGTGATGCGAGGGGATTGTGACGTCACACTTTGGATTGTGACGTCACAGAATGCATTGTGACGTCACAGAATGTATTGTGGGGTGTCAGAATGGATTGTGACGTCACACTTTGGATTGTGACGTCACAGAATGCATTGTGACGTCACAGAATGGATTGTGGGGTGTCAGAATGGATTCTGACGTCACAGAATGCATTGTGACGTCACACTTTGGATTGTGACGTCACAGAATGCATTGTGACGTCACAGAATGGATTGTGACGTCACACTTTGGATTGTGACGTCACAGAATGTATTGTGACGTCACAGAATGCATTGTGACGTCACAGAATGGATTGTGGGGTGTCAGACTGGATTGTGACGTCACAGAATGCATTGTGACGTCTCAGAATGTATTGTGACGTCACAGAATGGATTTTGACGCGAGGGGATTGTGACGTCATACTTTGCATTGTGACATCACAGAATGCATTGTGACGTCACAGAATGTATTGTGGGGTGTCAGACTGGATTGTGACGTCACAGAATGCATTGTGATGTCACAGAATGGATTGTGATGTCACAGAAGGGATTGTGACATTATCGAATGGATTGTGACGCGAGGGGGTTGTGACATCACACTTTGGATTGTGACGTCACAGAATGCATTGTGACGTCACAGAATGGATTGTGGGGTGTCAGACTGGATTGTGACGTCACAGAATCCATTGTGACGTCATAGCATGGATTGTGACGTCACAGAATGGATTGTGACGTCACAGAAGGGATTTTGACGCGAGGGGATTGTGACGTCACACTTTGGATTGTGACGTCACAGAATGCATTGTGACGTCACAGAATGGATTGTGGGGTGTCAGACTGGATTGTGACGTCACAGAATGCATTGTGACGTCACAGAATGGATTGTGACGTCACAGAAGGGATTGTGACATCATCAAATGTATTGTGACGCGAGGGGTTTGTGATGTCACACTTTGGATTGTGACGTCAGAGAATGTAATTGTGACGTCACAGAATGCATTGTTGGGTGTCAGACTGGATTGTGACGTCACAGAATGCATTGTGACGTCATAGAACGGATTGTGATGTCACAGAAGGGATTATGACATCACAGAATGGATTGTGACGCGAGGGGATTGTGACGTCACACTTTGGATTGTGACGTCACAGAATGCATTGTGACGTCACAGAATGCATTGTGGGGTGTCAGAATGGATTGTGACGTCACACTTTGGATTGTGACGTCACAGAATGGATTGTGACGTCACAGAATGGATTGTGGGGTGTTAGACTGGATTGTGACGTCACAGAATGGATTGTGACGTCACAGAATGCATTGTGGTGTGTCAGAATGGATTGTGACGTCACAGAATGCATTGTGACGTCACACTTTGGATTGTGACGTCACAGAATCCATTGTGACGTCATAGCATGGATTGTGACGTCACAGAATGGATTGTGACGTCACAGAAGGGATTTTGAGGCGAGGGGATTGTGACGTCACACTTTGGATTGTGACGTCACAGAATGCATTGTGACGTCACAGAATGGATTGTGGGGTGTCAGACTGGATTGTGACGTCACAGAATGCATTGTGACGTCACAGAATGCATTGTGGTGTGTCAGAATGAATTGTGACGTCACAGAATGCATTGTGACGTCACACTTTGGATTGTGACGTCTCAGAATGGATTGTGACGTTACAGAAGGGATTGTGACATCATCGAATGGATTGTGACGCGAGGGGTTTGTGATGTCACACTTTGGATTGTGATGTCACAGAATGTATTGTGACGTCGCAGAATGGATTGGTGGGTCTCAGACTGGATTGTCACGTCACAGAATCCATTGTGACGTCATAGCATGGATTGTGACGTCGGAGAATGGATTGTGACGTCACAGAACGCATTGGTGGGTGTCAGACTGGATTGTGAAGTTACAGAATGGATTGTGACGTCACAGAATGGATTGTGACGTCACAGAATGGATTTTGACGTGAGGGGATTGTGACGTCACACTTGGGATTGTGACCTCACAGAATGCATTGTGACGTCACAGAAGGGCTTGTGACATCATCGAAAGGATTGTGACGCGAGGGGATTTTGACATCACACTTTGGATTGTGACGTCACACTTTGGATTGTGACGTCACAGAATGGATTGTGACGTCACAGAAGGGATTGTGACGTCATCGAATGGATTGTGACGCGAGGGGTTTGTGACGTCACACTTTGGATTGTGACGTCACAGAAGGGATTGTGACGTCACAGAATGGATTGTGATGCGAGGGGATTGTGACGTCACACTTTGGATTGTGACGTCAGAGAATGGATTGTGACGTCACAGAATGAATTTTGACGTCACAGAATGGATTGTGACGTGAGGGGATTGTGACGTCACACTTTGGATTGTGACGTCAGAGAATGGATTGTGACGTTACAGAAGGGATTGTGACATCATCGAATGGATTGTGACGCGAGGGGGTTGTGATGTCACACTTTGGATTGTGATGTCACAGAATGTATTGTGACGTCGCAGAATGGATTGGTGTGTCTCAGACTGGATTGTCACGTCACAGAATCCATTGTGACGTCATAGCATGGATTGTGACGTCACAGAATGGATTGTGACGTCACAGAATGGATTTTGACGCGCGGGGATTGTGACGTCACACTTTGGATTGTGACGTCACAGAATGCATTGTGACGTCACAGAATGGATTGTGGGGTGTCAGACTGGATTGTGACGTCACAGAATGCATTGTGACGTCACAGAATGGATTGTGATGTCACAGAAGGGATTGTGACATCATCGAATGTATTGTGACGCGAGGGGTTTGTGATGTCACACTTTGGATTGTGACGTCAGAGAATGTAATTGTGACGTCACAGAATGCATTGTTGGGTGTCAGACTGGATTGTGACGTCACAGAATGCATTGTGACGTCATAGAACGGATTGTGATGTCACAGAAGGGATTATGACATCACAGAATGGATTGTGACGCGAGGGGATTGTGACGTCACACTTTGGATTGTGACGTCACAGAATGCATTGTGACGTCACAGAATGGATTATGGGGTGTCAGAATGGATTGTGACGTCACACTTTGGATTGTGACGTCACAGAATGCATTGTGACGTCACAGAATGGATTGTGGGGTGTCAGAATGGATTCTGACGTCACACTTTGGATTGTGACGTCACAGAATGCATTGTGATGTCACAGAATGCATTGTGGTGTGTCAGAATGGATTGTGACGTCACAGAATGCATTGTGACGTCACACTTTGGATTGTGACGTCACAGAATGCATTGTGACGTCACAGAATGGATTGTGACGTCACACTTTGGATTGTGACGTCACAGAATGTATTGTGACGTCACAGAATGCATTGTGACGTCACAGAATGGATTGTGGGGTGTCAGACTGGATTGTGACGTCACAGAATGCATTGTGACGTCTCAGAATGTATTGTGACGTCACAGAATGGATTTTGACGCGAGGGGATTGTGACGTCATACTTTGCATTGTGACATCACAGAATGCATTGTGACGTCACAGAATGTATTGTGGGGTGTCAGACTGGATTGTGACGTCACAGAATGCATTGTGATGTCACAGAATGGATTGTGATGTCACAGAAGGGATTGTGACATTATCGAATGGATTGTGACGCGAGGGGGTTGTGACATCACACTTTGGATTGTGACGTCACAGAATGCATTGTGACGTCACAGAATGGATTGTGGGGTGTCAGACTGGATTGTGACGTCACAGAATCCATTGTGACGTCATAGCATGGATTGTGACGTCACAGAATGGATTGTGACGTCACAGAAGGGATTTTGACGCGAGGGGATTGTGACGTCACACTTTGGATTGTGACGTCACAGAATGCATTGTGACGTCACAGAATGGATTGTGGGGTGTCAGACTGGATTGTGACGTCACAGAATGCATTGTGACGTCACAGAATGGATTGTGACGTCACAGAAGGGATTGTGACATCATCGAATGTATTGTGACGCGAGGGGTTTGTGATGTCACACTTTGGATTGTGACGTCAGAGAATGTAATTGTGACGTCACAGAATGCATTGTTGGGTGTCAGACTGGATTGTGACGTCACAGAATGCATTGTGACGTCATAGAACGGATTGTGATGTCACAGAAGGGATTATGACATCACAGAATGGATTGTGACGCGAGGGGATTGTGACGTCACACTTTGGATTGTGACGTCACAGAATGCATTGTGACGTCACAGAATGGATTGTGGGGTGTCAGAATGGATTGTGACGTCACACTTTGGATTGTGACGTCACAGAATGCATTGTGACGTCACAGAATGGATTGTGGGGTGTCAGAATGGATTGTGACGTCACACTTTGGATTGTGACGTCACAGAATGCATTGTGACTTCACAGAATGTATTGTGGTGTGTCAGAATGGATTCTGACGTCACACTTGGGATTGTGACGTCACACTTTGGATTGTGACGTCACAGAACGCATTGTGACGTCACAGAATGTATTGTGGGGTGTCAGACTGGATTGTGACGTCACAGAATGTATTGTGACGTCACAGAAGGGATTGTGACGTCACAGAAGGGATTGTGACGTCACAGAATGGATTGTGACGCGAGGGGATTGTGACGTCACACTTTGGATTGTGACGTCACAGAATGCATTGTGACGTCACAGAATGGATTGTGACGCGAGGGGATTGTGACGTCACACTTTGGATTGTGACCTCACAGAATGCATTGTGACGTCACAGAATGGATTGTGGGGTGTCAGACTGGATTGTGACGTCACAGAATGCATTGTGACGTCATAGAATGTATTGTGACGTCACAGAATGGATTTTGACGCGAGGGGATTGTGACGTCATACTTTGCATTGTGACATCACAGAATGCATTGTGACGTCACAGAATGTATTGTGGGGTGTCAGACAAGATTGTGACGTCACAGAATGCATTGTGATGTCACAGAATGGATTGTGATGTCACAGAAGGGATTGTGACATTATCGAATGGATTGTGACGCGAGGGGGTTGTGACATCACACTTTGGATTGTGACGTCACAGAATGCATTGTGACGTCACAGAATGGATTGTGGGGTGTCAGACTGGATTGTGACGTCACAGAATCCATTGTGACGTCATAGCATGGATTGTGACGTCACAGAATGGATTGTGACGTCACAGAAGGGATTTTGACGCGAGGGGATTGTGACGTCACACTTTGGATTGTGACGTCACAGAATGCATTGTGACGTCACAGAATGGATTGTGGGGTGTCAGACTGGATTGTGACGTCACAGAATGCATTGTGACGTCACAGAAGGGATTGTGATGTCACAGAAGGGATTGTGACATCATCGAATGTATTGTGACTCGAGGGGTTTGTGATGTCACACTTTGGATTGTGACGTCAGAGAATGTAATTGTGACGTCACAGAATGCATTGTTGGGTGTCAGACTGGATTGTGACGTCACAGAATGCATTGTGACGTCATAGAACGGATTGTGATGTCACAGAAGGGATTATGACATCACAGAATGGATTGTGACGCGAGGGGATTGTGACGTCACACTTTGGATTGTGACGTCACAGAATGCATTGTGACGTCACAGAATGGATTTTGGGGTGTCAGAATGGATTTTGACGTCACACTTTGGATTGTGACCTCACAGAATGCATTGTGACGTCACAGAATGGATTGTGGGGTGTCAGAATGGATTGTGACGTCACACTTTGGATTGTGACGTCACAGAATGCATTGTGACTTCACAGAATGTATTGTGGTGTGTCAGAATGGATTCTGACGTCACACTTGGGATTGTGACGTCACACTTTGGATTGTGACGTCACAGAACGCATTGTGACGTCACAGAATGTATTGTGGGGTGTCAGACTGGATTGTGACGTCACAGAATGTATTGTGACGTCACAGAAGGGATTGTGACGTCACAGAAGGGATTGTGACGTCACAGAATGGATTGTGACGCGAGGGGATTGTGACGTCACACTTTGGATTGTGACGTCACAGAATGCATTGTGACGTCACAGAATGGATTGTGACGCGAGGGGATTGTGACGTCACACTTTGGATTGTGACCTCACAGAATGCATTGTGACGTCACAGAATGGATTGTGGGGTGTCAGACTGGATTGTGACGTCACAGAATGCATTGTGACGTCATAGAATGGATTGTGACGTCTCAGAATGTATTGTGACGTCACAGAATGGATTGTGACGCGAGTGGATTGTGACGTCACACTTAGGATTGTGACGTCACAGAATGGATTGGGGGTGTAAGAATGGATTGTGACGTCACTCTTTGGATTGTGACGTCACAGAATGTATTGTGACGTCACAGAATGGATTGTGGGGTGTCAGAATGGATTGTGACGTCACACTTTGGATTGTGACGTCACAGAATGCATTGTGACGTCTCAGAATGCATTGTGGTGTGTCAGAATGGATTGTGACGTCACAGAATATATTGTGACGTCACACTTTGGATTGTGACGTCACAGAATGCATTGTGGTGTGTCAGAATGGATTGTGACGTCACACTTTGGATTGTGACGTCACAGAATGCATTGTGACTTCACAGAATGTATTGTGGGGTGTCAGAATGGATTCTCACGTCACACTTGGGATTGTGACGTCACACTTTGGATTGTGACGTCACAGAACGCATTGTGACGTCACAGAATGTATTGTGGGGTGTCAGACTGGATTGTGACGTCACAGAATGCATTGTGACGTCAAAGAATGCATTGTGACGTCTCAGAATGGATTGTGACGTCACAGAATGGATTGTGACGTCACAGAATGGATTGTGACGTCATAGAATGCATTGTGACGCGTTTGGATTGTGACGTCACACTTTGGATTGTGACCTCACAGAATGCATTGTGACGTCACAGAATGGATTGTGGGGTGTCAGAGTGGATTGTGACGTCACATAATGCATTGTGACGTCACAGAAGGGATTGTGACGTCACAGAATGCATTGTGACATCACAGAATGGATTCTGATGCGAGGGGATTGTGACGTCACACTTTGGATTGTGACGTCACAGAATGGATTGTGACGTCACAGAATGAATTTTGACGTCACAGAATGGATTGTGACGTGAGGGGATTGTGACGTCACACTTTGGATTGTGACGTCACAGAATGGATTCTGACGTTACAGAAGGGATTGTGACATCATCGAATGGATTGTGACGCGAGGGGTTTGTGATGTCACACTTTGGATTGTGATGTCACAGAATGTATTGTGACGTCGCAGAATGGATTGGTGGGTCTCAGACTGGATTGTCACGTCACAGAATCCATTGTGACGTCATAGCATGGATTGTGACGTCACAGAATGGATTGTGACGTCACAGAATGGATTGTGACGCGCGGGGATTGTGACGTCACACTTTGGATTGTGACGTCACAGAATGCATTGTGACGTCACAGAATGGATTGTGGGGTGTCAGACTGGATTGTGACGTCACAGAATGCATTGTGACGTCACAGAATGGATTGTGATGTCACAGAAGGGATTGTGACATCATCGAATGTATTGTGATGTGAGGGGTTTGTGATGTCACACTTTGGATTGTGACGTCAGAGAATGTATTGTGACGTCACAGAATGCATTGGTGGGTGTCAGACTGGATTGTGACGTCACAAAATGCTTTGTGACGTCACAGAATGCATTGTGACGTCTCAGAATGTATTGTGACGTCACAGAATGGATTGTGGCGCGAGGGGATTGTGACGTCACACTTTGGATTGTGACGTCACAGAATGCATTGTGACGTCACAGAATGGATTGTGGGGTGTCAGATTGGATTGTGACGTCACAGAATTCATTGTGATGTCACAGAATGTATTGTGATGTCACAGAAGGAATTGTGACATCATCGAATGGATTGTGACGCGAGGGGATTGTGACGTCACACTTTGGATTGTGACGTCACAGAATGCATTGTCACTTCACAGAATGGATTGTGGGGTGTCAGAATGGATTCTGACGTCACACTTTGGATTGTGACGTCACAGAATGCATTGTGACGTCACACTTTGGATTGTGACGTCACAGAATGCATTGTGACGTCACAGAATGCATTGTGACGTCACACTTTGGATTGTGACGTCACAGAATGCATTGTGACGTCACAGAATGGATTGTGGGCTGTCAGACTGGATTGTGACGTCACAGAATGCATTGTGACGTCAAAGAATGCATTGTGGTGTGTCAGAATGGATTGTGACGTCACAGAATGCATTGTGACGTCACAGAATGGATTGTGACGTCACAGAATGCATTGTGACGCGTTTGGATTGTGACGTCACACTTTGGATTGTGACGTCACAGAATGCATTGTGACTTCACAGAATGGATTGTGGAGTGTCAGAATGGATTCTGACGTCACACTTTGGATTGTGACGTCACAGAATGCATTGTGACTTCACAGAATGTATTGTGTTGTGTCAGAATGGATTGTGACGTCACAGAATGCATTGTGACGTCACACTTTGGATTGTGACGTCACAGAATGCATTGTGACGTCACAGAATGCATTGTGACGTCACACTTTGGATTGTGACGTCACAGAACGCATTGTGACGTCACAGAATGTATTGTGGGGTGTCAGACTGGATTGTGACGTCACAGAATGCATTGTGACGTCAAAGAATGCATTGTGGTGTGTCAGAATGGATTGTGACGTCACAGAATGCATTGTGACGTCACACTTTGGATTGTGACGTCACAGAATGCATTGTGACGCGTTTGGATTGTGACGTCACACTTTGGATTGTGACCTCACAGAATGCATTGTGACGTCACAGAATGGATTGTGGGGTGTCAGAGTGGATTGTGACGTCACATAATGCATTGTGACGTCACAGAAGGGATTGTGACGTCACAGAATGCATTGTGACATCACAGAATGGATTCTGATGCGAGGGGATTGTGACGTCACACTTTGGATTGTGACGTCACAGAATGGATTGTGACGTCACAGAATGAATTTTGACGTCACAGAATGGATTGTGACGTGAGGGGATTGTGACGTCACACTTTGGATTGTGACGTCAGAGAATGGATTGTGACGTTACAGAAGGGATTGTGACATCATCGAATGGATTGTGACGCGAGGGGGTTGTGATGTCACACTTTGGATTGTGATGTCACAGAATGTATTGTGACGTCGCAGAATGGATTGGTGTGTCTCAGACTGGATTGTCACGTCACAGAATCCATTGTGACGTCATAGCATGGATTGTGACGTCACAGAATGGATTGTGACGTCACAGAATGGATTTTGACGCGCGGGGATTGTGACGTCACACTTTGGATTGTGACGTCACAGAATGCATTGTGACGTCACAGAATGGATTGTGGGGTGTCAGACTGGATTGTGACGTCACAGAATGCATTGTGACGTCACAGAATGGATTGTGATGTCACAGAAGGGATTGTGACATCATCGAATGTATTGTGATGTGAGGGGTTTGTGATGTCACACTTTGGATTGTGATGTCAGAGAATGTATTGTGACGTCACAGAATGCATTGGTGGGTGTCAGACTGGATTGTGACGTCACAGAATGCATTGTGACGTCACAGAATGCATTGTGACGTCTCAGAATGTATTGTGACGTCACAGAATGGATTGTGGCGCGAGGGGATTGTGACGTCACACTTTGGATTGTGACGTCACAGAATGCATTGTGACGTCACAGAATGGATTGTGGGGTGTCAGATTGGATTGTGACGTCACAGAATTCATTGTGATGTCACAGAATGTATTGTGATGTCACAGAAGGAATTGTGACATCATCGAATGGATTGTGACGCGAGGGGATTGTGACGTCACACTTTGGATTGTGACGTCACAGAATGCATTGTGACTTCACAGAATGGATTGTGGGGTGTCAGAATGGATTCTGACGTCACACTTTGGATTGTGACGTCACAGAATGCATTGTGACTTCACAGAATGTATTGTGTTGTGTCAGAATGGATTGTGACGTCACAGAATGCATTGTGACGTCACACTTTGGATTGTGACGTCACAGAATGCATTGTGACGTCACAGAATGCATTGTGACGTCACACTTTGGATTGTGACGTCACAGAATGCATTGTGACGTCACAGAATGGATTGTGGGGTGTCAGACTGGATTGTGACGTCACAGAATCCATTGTGACGTCATAGCATGGATTGTGACGTCACAGAATGGATTGTGACGTCACAGAAGGGATTTTGACGCGAGGGGATTGTGACGTCACACTTTGGATTGTGACGTCACAGAATGCATTGTGACGTCACAGAATGGATTGTGGGGTGTCAGACTGGATTGTGACGTCACAGAATGCATTGTGACGTCACAGAAGGGATTGTGATGTCACAGAAGGGATTGTGACATCATCGAATGTATTGTGACGCGAGGGGTTTGTGATGTCACACTTTGGATTGTGACGTCACAGAATGCATTGTGACGTCACAGAATGGATTGTGACGTCACACTTTGGATTGTGACGTCACAGAATGTATTGTGACGTCACAGAATGCATTGTGACGTCACAGAATGGATTGTGACGTCACAGAATGGATTGTGACGCGAGCGCATTGTGACGTCACACTTTGGATTGTGACCTCACAGAATGCATTGTGACGTCACAGAATGGATTGTGGGGTGTTAGACTTGATTGTGACGTCACAGAATGCATTGTGACGTCACAGAATGCATTGTGACGTCACAGAATGCATTGTGGTTTGTCAGAATGGATTGTGACGTCACAGAATGTATTGTGACGTCACAGAAGGGATTGTGACGTCACAGAAGGGATTGTGACGTCACAGAAGGGATTGTTACATCATCGGATGGATTGTGACGCGAGGGGATTGTGACGTCACACTTTGGATTGTGACGTCACAGAATGCATTGTTACGTCACAGAATGGATTGTGGGGTGTCAGGCTGGATTGTGACGTCACAGAATGCATTGTGACGTCATAGAATGGATTGTGATGTCTCAGAACGGATTGAGACATTACAGAATGGATTGTGATGCGATCTGATTGTGACGTCACACTTTGGATTGTGACGTCACAGAATGGATTGTGACGTCAGAGAATGGGTTGTGACGCGAGGGGATTGTGACGTCACACTTTGGATTGTGACGTCATAGAATGTATTCTGACGTCACAGAATGAATTTTGACGTCACAGAATGGATTGTGACGTCACAGAAGGGATTGTGACATCATCGAATGGATTGTGACGCGAGGGGATTGTGACGTCAAACTTTGGATTGTGACGTCGGAGAATGGATTGTGACGTCACAGAACGCATTGGTGGGTGTCAGACTGGATTGTGAAGTTACAGAATGGATTGTGACGTCACAGAATGGATTGTGACGTCACAGAATGGATTTTGACGTGAGGGGATTGTGACGTCACACTTTGGATTGTGACCTCACAGAATGCATTGTGACGTCACAGAATGCATTGTGACGTCACAGAATGTATTGTGACGTCACAGAAGGGATTGTGACGTCACAGAATGGATTGTGACGCGAGGGGATTGTGACGTCAAACTTTCGATTGTGACGTCACAGAATGCATTGTGACGTCACAGAATGGATTGTGGGGTGTCAGACTGGATTGTGACGTCACAGAATGCATTGTGACGTCACAGAAGGGATTGTGATGTCACAGAAGGGATTGGGACATCATCGAATGTATTGTGACGCGAGGGGTTTGTGATGTCACACTTTGGATTGTGACGTCAGAGAATGTAATTGTGACGTCACAGAATGCATTGTTGGGTGTCAGACTGGATTGTGACGTCACAGAATGCATTGTGACGTCATAGAACTGATTGTGATGTCACAGAAGGGATTATGACATCACAGAATGGATTGTGGGGTGTCAGAACGGATTGTGACGTCACACTTTGGGTTGTGACGTCACAGAATGCATTGTGACTTCACAGAATGTATTGTGGGGTGTCAGAATGGATTGTGACGTCACACTTGGGATTGTGACGTCACACTTTGGATTGTGACGTCACAGAAGGCATTGTGACGTCACAGAATGTATTGTGGGGTGTCAGACTGGATTGTGACGTCACAGAATGGATTGTGACGTCACAGAAGGGATTGTGACATCATCGAATGGATTGTGACGCGAGGGGGTTGTGACGTCACACTTTGGATTGTGACGTCACAGAAGGGATTGTGACGTCACAGAATGGATTGTGATGCGAGGGGATTGTGACGTCACACTTTGGATTGTGACGTCACAGAATGGATTGTGACGTCACAGAATGAATTTTGACGTCACAGAATGGATTGTGACGTGAGGGGATTGTGACGTCACACTTTGGATTGTGACGTCAGAGAATGGATTGTGACGTTACAGAAGGGATTGTGACATCATCGAATGGATTGTGACGCGAGGGGTTTGTGATGTCACACTTTGGATTGTGATGTCACAGAATGTATTGTGACGTCGCAGAATGGATTGGTGGGTCTCAGACTGGATTGTCACGTCACAGAATCCATTGTGACGTCATAGCATGGATTGTGACGTCACAGAATGGATTGTGACGTCACAGAAGGGATTGTGACGTCACAGAAGGGATTGTTACATCATCGGATGGATTGTGACGCGAGGGGATTGTGACGTCACACTTTGGATTGTGACGTCTCAGAATGCATTGTGACGTCACAGAATGGATTCTGGGGTGTCAGGCTGGATTGTGACGTCACAGAATGCATTGTGACGTCATAGAATGGATTGTGATGTCTCAGAACGGATTGAGACATTACAGAATGGATTGTGATGCGATCTGATTGTGACGTCACACTTTGGATTGTGACGTCACAGAATGGATTGTGACGTCAGAGAATGGGTTGTGACGCGAGGGGATTGTGACATCACACTTTGGATTGTGACGTCATAGAATGTATTCTGACGTCACAGAATGAATTTTGACGTCACAGAATGGATTGTGACGTCACAGAATGCATTGTGACGTCACAGAATGCATTGTGGTGTGTAAGAATGGATTGTGACGTCACAAAATGCATTGTGAGGTCACACTTTGGATTGTGACGTCACAGAATGCATTGTGACGTCACAGAATGGATTGTGACGTCACACTTTGGATTGTGACGTCACAGAATGTATTGTGACGTCACAGAATGCATTGTGACGTCACAGAATGGATTGTGACGCGAGCGGATTGTGACGTCACACTTTGGATTGTGACCTCACAGAATGCATTGTGACGTCACAGAATGGATTGTGGGGTGTTAGACTTGATTGTTACGTCACAGAATGCATTGTGACGTCACAGAATGCATTGTGGTTTGTCAGAATGGATTGTGACGTCACAGAATGTATTGTGACGTCACAGAAGGTATTGTGACGTCACAGAAGGGATTCTGACGTCACAGAAGGGATTGTTACATCATCAGATGGATTGTGACGCGAGGGGATTGTGACGTCACACTTTGGATTGTGACGTCACAGAATGCATTGTGACATCACAGAATGGATTGTGGGGTGTCAGACTGGATTGTGACGTCACAGAATGCATTGTGACGTCATAGAATGGATTGTGATGTCTCAGAACGGATTGAGACATTACAGAATGGATTGTGATGCGATCTGATTGTGACGTCACACTTTGGATTGTGACGTCACAGAATGGATTGTGACGTCAGAGAATGGGTTGTGACGCGAGGGGATTGTGACGTCACACTTTGGATTGTGACGTCATAGAATGTATTCTGACGTCACAGAATGAATTTTGACGTCACAGAATGGATTGTGACGTCACAGAAGGGATTGTGACATCATCGAATGGATTGTGACGCGAGGTGATTGTGACGTCAAACTTTGGATTGTGACGTCGGGGAATGGATTGTGACGTCACAGAACGCATTGGTGGGTGTCAGACTGGATTGTGAATTGACAGAATGGATTGTGACGTCACAGAATGGATTGTGACGTCACAGAATGGATTTTGACGTGAGGGGATTGTGACGTCACACTTTGGATTGTGACCTCACAGAATGCATTGTGACGTCACACTTTGGATTGTGACCTCACAGAATGCATTGTGACGTCACAGAATGCATTGTGACGTCACAGAAGGGATTGTGACATCATCGAATGGATTGTGACGCGAGGGGACTGTGACGTCAAACTTTCGATTGTGACGTCACAGAATGCATTGTGACGTCACAGAATGGATTGTGGGGTGTCAGACTGGATTGTGACGTCACAGAATGCATTGTGACGTCATAGAATGGATTGTGATGTCACAGAAGGGGTTGTGACATCTAAAAATGGATTGTGATGCGAGGGGATTGTGACGTCACACTTTGGATTGTGACGTCACAGAATGCATTGTGACGTCACAGAATGGATTGTGGGGTATCAGACTGGATTGTGACGTCACACTTTGGATTGTGACGTCACAGAATGCATTGTGACGTCACAGAATGGATTGTGGGGTGTCAGAATGGATTGTGACGTCACAGAATGCATTGTGACGTCACACTTTGGATTGTGACGTCACAGAATGCATTGTGACGTCACAGAATGGATTGTGACGTCACACTTTGGATTGTGACGTCACAGAATGTATTGTGACGTCACAGAAGGGATTGTGACGTCACAGAATGGATTGTGACGTCACAGAATGGATTGTGACGCGAGCGGATTGTTACGTCACACTTTGGATTGTGACCTCACAGAATGCATTGTGACGTCACAGAATGGATTGTGGGGTGTTAGACTGGATTGTGACGTCACAGAATGCATTGTGACGTCACAGAATGCATTGTGGTGTGTCAGAATGGATTGTGACGTCACAGAATGCATTGTGACGTCACACTTTGGATTGTGACGTCACAGAATGCATTGTGACGCCACAGAATGTATTGTGACGTCACAGAATGCATTGTGACTTCACAGAATGGATTGTGACGTCACAGAATGGATTGAGACATCATCGGATGGATTGTGACGCGAGGGGATTGTGACGTCACACTTTGGATTGTGACGTCACAGAATGCATTGTGACGTCACAGAATGGATTGTGGGGTGTCAGGCTGGATTGTGACGTCACAGAATGCATTGTGACGTCATAGAATGGATTGTGATGTCTCAGAACGGATTGAGACATTACAGAATGGATTGTGATGCGATCTGATTGTGACGTCACACTTTGGATTGTGACGTCACAGAATGGATTGTGACGTCAGAGAATGGGTTGTGACGCGAGGGGATTGTGACGTCACACTTTGGATTGTGACCTCACAGAATGCATTGTGACGTCACACTTTGGATTGTGACGTCACAGAATGGATTGTGACGTCAGAGAATGGGTTGTGACGCGAGGGGATTGTGACGTCAAACTTTGGATTGTGACGTCGGAGAATGGATTGTGACGTCACAGAACGCATTGGTGGGTGTCAGACTGGATTGTGAAGTTACAGAATGGATTGTGACGTCACAGAATGGATTGTGACGTCACAGAATGGATTTTGACGTGAGGGGATTGTGACGTCACACTTTGGATTGTGACCTCACAGAATGCATTGTGACGTCACAGAATGCATTGGTGGGTGTCAGACTGGGTTGTGACGTCACAGAATGCATTGTGACGTCACAGAATGCATTGTGACGTCACAGAAGGGATTGTGACATCATCGAATGGATTGTGACGCGAGGGGATTGTGACGTCAAACTTTCGATTGTGACGTCACAGAATGCATTGTGACGTCACAGAATGGATTGTGGGGTGTCAGACTGGATTGTGACGTCACAGAATGCATTGTGACGTCATAGAATGGATTGTGATGTCACAGAAGGGGTTGTGACATCTAAAAATGGATTGTGATGCGAGGGGATTGTGACGTCACACTTTGGATTGTGACGTCACAGAATGCATTGTGACGTCACAGAATGTATTGTGGGGTGTCAGAATGGATTGTGACGTCACACTTTGGATTGTGACGTCACAGAATGCATTGTGACGTCACAGAATGGATTGTGGGGTGTCAGAATGGATTGTGACGTCACAGAATGCATTGTGACGTCACACTTTGGATTGTGACGTCACAGAATGCATTGTGACGTCACAGAATGGATTGTGACGTCACACTTTGGATTGTGACGTCACAGAATGTATTGTGACGTCACAGAATGCATTGTGACGTCACAGAATGGATTGTGACGTCACAGAATGGATTGTGGGGTGTTAGACTGGATTGTGACGTCACAGAATGCATTGTGACGTCACAGAATGCATTGTGACGTCACAGAATGCATTGTGGTGTGTCATAATGGATTGTGACGTCACAGAATGCATTGTGACGTCACACTTTGGATTGTGACGTCACAGAATCCATTGTGACGTCATAGCATGGATTGTGACGTCACAGAATGGATTGTGACGTCACAGAAGGGATTTTGAGGCGAGGGGATTGTGACGTCACACTTTGGATTGTGACGTCACAGAATGCATTGTGACGTCACAGAATGGATTGTGGGGTGTCAGACTGGATTGTGACGTCACAGAATGCATTGTGACGTCACAGAATGCATTGTGGTGTGTCAGAATGGATTGTGATGTCACAGAATGCATTGTGACGTCACACTTTGGATTGTGACGTCTCAGAATGGATTGTGACGTTACAGAAGGGATTGTGTCTTCATCGAATGGATTGTGACGCGAGGGGTTTGTGATGTCACACTTTGGATTGTGATGTCACAGAATGTATTGTGACGTCGCAGAATGGATTGGTGGGTCTCAGACTGGATTGTCACGTCACAGAATCCATTGTGACGTCATAGCATGGATTGTGACGTCGGAGAATGGATTGTGACGTCACAGAACGCATTGGTGGGTGTCAGACCTGATTGTGAAGTTACAGAATGGATTGTGACGTCACAGAATGGATTGTGACGTCACAGAATGGATTTTGACGTGAGGGGATTGTGACGTCACACTTGGAATTGTGACCTCACAGAATGCATTGTGACGTCACAGAATGCATTTGTGGGTGTCAGACTGGGTTGTGACGTCACAGAATGCATTGTGACGTCACAGAATGTATTGTGACGTCACAGAAGGGATTGTGACATCATCGAATGGATTGTGACGCGAGGGGATTGTGACGTCAAACTTTCGATTGTGACGTCACAGAATGCATTGTGACGTCACAGAATGGATTGTGGGGTGTCAGACTGGATTGTGACGTCACAGAATGCATTGTGACGTCATAGAATGGATTGTGATGTCACAGAAGGGGTTGTGACATCTAAAAATGGATTGTGATGCGAGGGGATTGTGACGTCACACTTTGGATTGTTACGTCACAGAATGGTTTGTGACGTCACAGAATGGATTGTGATGTCAGAGAAGGGATTGTGACATCATCGAATGGATTCTGACGCGAGCGGGTTCTGACGTCGAACTTTGGATTGTGACTTCACAGAATGCATTGTGACGTCACAGAAGGGATTGTGACATCATCGAAAGGATTGTGACGCGAGGGGATTTTGACATCACACTTTGGATTGTGACGTCACACTTTGGATTGTGACGTCACAGAATGGATTGTGACGTCACAGAAGGGATTGTGACGTCATCGAATGGATTGTGACGCGAGGGGTTTGTGACGTCACACTTTGGATTGTGACGTCACAGAAGGGATTGTGACGTCACAGAATGGATTGTGATGCGAGGGGATTGTGACGTCACACTTTGGATTGTGACGTCACATAATGGATTGTGACGTCACAGAATGAATTTTAACGTCACAGAATGGATTGTGACGTGAGGGGATTGTGACGTCACACTTTGGATTGTGACGTCAGAGAATGGATTGTGACGTTACAGAAGGGATTGTGACATCATCGAATGGATTGTGACGCGAGGGGGTTGTGATGTCACACTTTGGATTGTGATGTCACAGAATGTATTGTGACGTCGCAGAATGGATTGGTGCGTCTCAGACTGGATTGTCACGTCACAGAATCCATTGTGACGTCATAGCATGGATTGTGACGTCACAGAATGCATTGTGACGTCACAGAATGGATTGTGGGGTGTCAGACTGGATTGTGACGTCACAGAATGCATTGTGACGTCACGGAATGGATTGTGATGTCACAGAAGGGATTGTGACATCATCGAATGTATTGTGATGTGAGGGGTTTGTGATGTCACACTTTGGATTGTGACGTCAGAGAATGTATTGTGACGTCACAGAATGCATTGGTGGGTGTCAGACTGGATTGTGACGTCACAGAATGCATTGTGACGTCACAGAATGCATTGTGACGTCTCAGAATGGATTGTGACGTCACAGAATGGATTGAGGCGCGAGGGGATTGTGTCGTCA
Source organism: Gallinula chloropus (assembly GCF_964237585.1). Lineage (NCBI taxonomy): Eukaryota > Metazoa > Chordata > Aves > Gruiformes > Rallidae > Gallinula > Gallinula chloropus. Next base: position 733,746 of record NW_028168119.1, on the reverse strand, counting down.
CACTTTGGATTGTGACGTCACAGAATGCATTGTGACGTCACAGAATGGATTGTGGGGTGTCAGATTGGATTGTGACGTCACAGAATCCATTGTGATGTCACAGAATGTATTGTGATGTCACAGAAGGAATTGTGACATCATCGAATGGATTGTGACGCGAGGGGATTGTGACGTCACACTTTGGATTGTGACGTCACAGAATGCATTGTGACGTCACAGAATGGATTGTGGGGTGTCAGAATGGATTCTGACGTCACAGAATGCATTGTGACGTCACACTTTGGATTGTGACGTCACAGAATGCATTGTGACGTCACAGAATGGATTGTGACGTCACACTTTGGATTGTGACGTCACAGAATGTATTGTGACGTCACAGAATGCATTGTGACGTCACAGAATGGATTGTGGGGTGTCAGACTGGATTGTGACGTCACAGAATGCATTGTGACGTCTCAGAATGTATTGTGACGTCACAGAATGGATTTTGACGCGAGGGGATTGTGACGTCATACTTTGCATTGTGACATCACAGAATGCATTGTGACGTCACAGAATGTATTGTGGGGTGTCAGACTGGATTGTGACGTCACAGAATGCATTGTGATGTCACAGAATGGATTGTGATGTCACAGAAGGGATTGTGACATTATCGAATGGATTGTGACGCGAGGGGGTTGTGACATCACACTTTGGATTGTGACGTCACAGAATGCACTGTGACGTCACAGAATGGATTGTGGGGTGTCAGACTGGATTGTGACGTCACACTTTGGATTGTGACGTCACAGAATGCATTGTGACGTCTCAGAATGGATTGTGGGGTGTCAGAATGGATTGTGACGTCACAGAATGCATTGTGACGTCACACTTTGGATTGTGACGTCACAGAATGCATTGTGACGTCACAGAATGGATTGTGACGTCACACTTTGGATTGTGACGTCACAGAATGTATTGTGACGTCACAGAAGGGATTGTGACGTCACAGAATGGATTGTGACGTCACAGAATGGATTGTGACGCGAGCGGATTGTTACGTCACACTTTGGATTGTGACCTCACAGAATGCATTGTGACGTCACAGAATGGATTGTGGGGTGTTAGACTGGATTGTGACGTCACAGAATGCATTGTGACGTCACAGAATGCATTGTGGTGTGTCAGAATGGATTGTGACGTCACAGAATGCATTGTGACGTCACACTTTGGATTGTGACGTCACAGAATGCATTGTGACGTCACAGAATGTATTGTGACGTCACAGAATGCATTGTGACTTCACAGAATGGATTGTGACGTCACAGAATGGATTGAGACATCATCGGATGGATTGTGACGCGAGGGGATTGTGACGTCACACTTTGGATTGTGACGTCACAGAATGCATTGTGACGTCACAGAATGGATTGTGGGGTGTCAGGCTGGATTGTGACGTCACAGAATGCATTGTGACGTCATAGAATGGATTGTGATGTCTCAGAACGGATTGAGACATTACAGAATGGATTGTGATGCGATCTGATTGTGACGTCACACTTTGGATTGTGACGTCACAGAATGGATTGTGACGTCAGAGAATGGGTTGTGACGCGAGGGGATTGTGACGTCACACTTTGGATTGTGACCTCACAGAATGCATTGTGACGTCACACTTTGGATTGTGACGTCACAGAATGGATTGTGACGTCAGAGAATGGGTTGTGACGCGAGGGGATTGTGACGTCAAACTTTGGATTGTGACGTCGGAGAATGGATTGTGACGTCACAGAACGCATTGGTGGGTGTCAGACTGGATTGTGAAGTTACAGAATGGATTGTGACGTCACAGAATGGATTGTGACGTCACAGAATGGATTTTGACGTGAGGGGATTGTGACGTCACACTTTGGATTGTGACCTCACAGAATGCATTGTGACGTCACAGAATGCATTGGTGGGTGTCAGACTGGGTTGTGACGTCACAGAATGCATTGTGACGTCACAGAATGCATTGTGACGTCACAGAAGGGATTGTGACATCATCGAATGGATTGTGACGCGAGGGGATTGTGACGTCAAACTTTCGATTGTGACGTCACAGAATGCATTGTGACGTCACAGAATGGATTGTGGGGTGTCAGACTGGATTGTGACGTCACAGAATGCATTGTGACGTCATAGAATGGATTGTGATGTCACAGAAGGGGTTGTGACATCTAAAAATGGATTGTGATGCGAGGGGATTGTGACGTCACACTTTGGATTGTGACGTCACAGAATGCATTGTGACGTCACAGAATGTATTGTGGGGTGTCAGAATGGATTGTGACGTCACACTTTGGATTGTGACGTCACAGAATGCATTGTGACGTCACAGAATGGATTGTGGGGTGTCAGAATGGATTGTGACGTCACAGAATGCATTGTGACGTCACACTTTGGATTGTGACGTCACAGAATGCATTGTGACGTCACAGAATGGATTGTGACGTCACACTTTGGATTGTGACGTCACAGAATGTATTGTGACGTCACAGAATGCATTGTGACGTCACAGAATGGATTGTGACGTCACAGAATGGATTGTGGGGTGTTAGACTGGATTGTGACGTCACAGAATGCATTGTGACGTCACAGAATGCATTGTGACGTCACAGAATGCATTGTGGTGTGTCATAATGGATTGTGACGTCACAGAATGCATTGTGACGTCACACTTTGGATTGTGACGTCACAGAATCCATTGTGACGTCATAGCATGGATTGTGACGTCACAGAATGGATTGTGACGTCACAGAAGGGATTTTGAGGCGAGGGGATTGTGACGTCACACTTTGGATTGTGACGTCACAGAATGCATTGTGACGTCACAGAATGGATTGTGGGGTGTCAGACTGGATTGTGACGTCACAGAATGCATTGTGACGTCACAGAATGCATTGTGGTGTGTCAGAATGGATTGTGATGTCACAGAATGCATTGTGACGTCACACTTTGGATTGTGACGTCTCAGAATGGATTGTGACGTTACAGAAGGGATTGTGTCTTCATCGAATGGATTGTGACGCGAGGGGTTTGTGATGTCACACTTTGGATTGTGATGTCACAGAATGTATTGTGACGTCGCAGAATGGATTGGTGGGTCTCAGACTGGATTGTCACGTCACAGAATCCATTGTGACGTCATAGCATGGATTGTGACGTCGGAGAATGGATTGTGACGTCACAGAACGCATTGGTGGGTGTCAGACTGGATTGTGAAGTTACAGAATGGATTGTGACGTCACAGAATGGATTGTGACGTCACAGAATGGATTTTGACGTGAGGGGATTGTGACGTCACACTTGGAATTGTGACCTCACAGAATGCATTGTGACGTCACAGAATGCATTTGTGGGTGTCAGACTGGGTTGTGACGTCACAGAATGCATTGTGACGTCACAGAATGTATTGTGACGTCACAGAAGGGATTGTGACATCATCGAATGGATTGTGACGCGAGGGGATTGTGACGTCAAACTTTCGATTGTGACGTCACAGAATGCATTGTGACGTCACAGAATGGATTGTGGGGTGTCAGACTGGATTGTGACGTCACAGAATGCATTGTGACGTCATAGAATGGATTGTGATGTCACAGAAGGGGTTGTGACATCTAAAAATGGATTGTGATGCGAGGGGATTGTGACGTCACACTTTGGATTGTTACGTCACAGAATGGTTTGTGACGTCACAGAATGGATTGTGATGTCAGAGAAGGGATTGTGACATCATCGAATGGATTCTGACGCGAGCGGGTTCTGACGTCGAACTTTGGATTGTGACTTCACAGAATGCATTGTGACGTCACAGAAGGGATTGTGACATCATCGAAAGGATTGTGACGCGAGGGGATTTTGACATCACACTTTGGATTGTGACGTCACACTTTGGATTGTGACGTCACAGAATGGATTGTGACGTCACAGAAGGGATTGTGACGTCATCGAATGGATTGTGACGCGAGGGGTTTGTGACGTCACACTTTGGATTGTGACGTCACAGAAGGGATTGTGACGTCACAGAATGGATTGTGATGCGAGGGGATTGTGACGTCACACTTTGGATTGTGACGTCACATAATGGATTGTGACGTCACAGAATGAATTTTAACGTCACAGAATGGATTGTGACGTGAGGGGATTGTGACGTCACACTTTGGATTGTGACGTCAGAGAATGGATTGTGACGTTACAGAAGGGATTGTGACATCATCGAATGGATTGTGACGCGAGGGGTTTGTGATGTCACACTTTGGATTGTGATGTCACAGAATGTATTGTGACGTCGCAGAATGGATTGGTGCGTCTCAGACTGGATTGTCACGTCACAGAATCCATTGTGACGTCATAGCATGGATTGTGACGTCACAGAATGCATTGTGACGTCACAGAATGGATTGTGGGGTGTCAGACTGGATTGTGACGTCACAGAATGCATTGTGACGTCACGGAATGGATTGTGATGTCACAGAAGGGATTGTGACATCATCGAATGTATTGTGATGTGAGGGGTTTGTGATGTCACACTTTGGATTGTGACGTCAGAGAATGTATTGTGACGTCACAGAATGCATTGGTGGGTGTCAGACTGGATTGTGACGTCACAGAATGCATTGTGACGTCACAGAATGCATTGTGACGTCTCAGAATGGATTGTGACGTCACAGAATGGATTGAGGCGCGAGGGGATTGTGTCGTCACACTTTGGATTGTGACGTCACAGAATGCATTGTGACGTCACAGAATGGATTGTGGGGTGTCAGATTGGATTGTGACGTCACAGAATTCATTGTGATGTCACAGAATGTATTGTGATGTCACAGAAGGAATTGTGACATCATCGAATGGATTGTGACGCGAGGGGATTGTGACGTCACACTTTGGATTGTGACGTCACAGAATGCATTGTGACGTCACAGAATGGATTGTGGGGTGTCAGAATGGATTCTGACGTCACAGAATGCATTGTGACGTCACACTTTGGATTGTGACGTCACAGAATGCATTGTGACGTCACAGAATGGATTGTGACGTCACACTTTGGATTGTGACGTCACAGAATGTATTGTGACGTCACAGAATGCATTGTGACGTCACAGAATGGATTGTGGGGTGTCAGACTGGATTGTGACGTCACAGAATGCATTGTGACGTCTCAGAATGTATTGTGACGTCACAGAATGGATTTTGACGCGAGGGGATTGTGACGTCATACTTTGCATTGTGACATCACAGAATGCATTGTGACGTCACAGAATGTATTGTGGGGTGTCAGACTGGATTGTGACGTCACAGAATGCATTGTGATGTCACAGAATGGATTGTGATGTCACAGAAGGGATTGTGACATTATCGAATGGATTGTGACGCGAGGGGGTTGTGACATCACACTTTGGATTGTGACGTCACAGAATGCATTGTGACGTCACAGAATGGATTGTGGGGTGTCAGACTGGATTGTGACGTCACAGAATCCATTGTGACGTCATAGCATGGATTGTGACGTCACAGAATGGATTGTGACGTCACAGAAGGGATTTTGACGCGAGGGGATTGTGACGTCACACTTTGGATTGTGACGTCACAGAATGCATTGTGACGTCACAGAATGGATTGTGGGGTGTCAGACTGGATTGTGACGTCACAGAATGCATTGTGACATCACAGAAGGGATTGTGACGTCACAGAAGGTATTGTGACATCATCAAATGTATTGTGACGCGAGGGGTTTGTGATGTCACACTTTGGACTGTGACGTCAGAGAATGTAATTGTGACGTCACAGAATGCATTGTTGGGTGTCAGACTGGATTGTGACGTCACAGAATGCATTGTGACGTCATAGAACGGATTGTGATGTCACAGAAGGGATTATGACATCACAGAATGGATTGTGACGCGAGGGGATTGTGACGTCACACTTTGGATTGTGACGTCACAGAATGCATTGTGACGTCACAGAATGTATTGTGGGGTGTCAGAATGGATTGTGACGTCACACTTTGGATTGTGACGTCACAGAATGCATTGTGACGTCACAGAATGGATTGTGGGGTGTCAGAATGGATTGTGACGTCACAGAATGCATTGTGACGTCACACTTTGGATTGTGACGTCACAGAATGCATTGTGACGTCACAGAATGGATTGTGACGTCACACTTTGGATTGTGACGTCACAGAATGTATTGTGACGTCACAGAATGCATTGTGACGTCACAGAATGGATTGTGACGTCACAGAATGGATTGTGGGGTGTTAGACTGGATTGTGACGTCACAGAATGGATTGTGACGTCACAGAATGCATTGTGGTGTGTCAGAATGGATTGTGACGTCACAGAATGCATTGTGACGTCACACTTTGGATTGTGACGTCACAGAATCCATTGTGACGTCATAGCATGGATTGTGACGTCACAGAATGGATTGTGACGTCACAGAAGGGATTTTGAGGCGAGGGGATTGTGACGTAACACTTTGGATTGTGACGTCACAGAATGCATTGTGACGTCACAGAATGGATTGTGGGGTGTCAGACTGGATTGTGACGTCACAGAATGCATTGTGACGTCACAGAATGCATTGTGGTGTGTCAGAATGAATTGTGACGTCACAGAATGCATTGTGACGTCACACTTTGGATTGTGACGTCTCAGAATGGATTGTGACGTTACAGAAGGGATTGTGACATCATCGAATGGATTGTGACGCGAGGGGTTTGTGATGTCACACTTTGGATTGTGATGTCACAGAATGTATTGTGACGTCGCAGAATGGATTGGTGGGTCTCAGACTGGATTGTCACGTCACAGAATCCATTGTGACGTCATAGCATGGATTGTGACGTCGGAGAATGGATTGTGACGTCACAGAACGCATTGGTGGGTGTCAGACTGGATTGTGAAGTTACAGAATGGATTGTGACGTCACAGAATGGATTGTGACGTCACAGAATGGATTTTGACGTGAGGGGATTGTGACGTCACACTTGGGATTGTGACCTCACAGAATGCATTGTGACGTCACAGAAGGGCTTGTGACATCATCGAAAGGATTGTGACGCGAGGGGATTTTGACATCACACTTTGGATTGTGACGTCACACTTTGGATTGTGACGTCACAGAATGGATTGTGACGTCACAGAAGGGATTGTGACGTCATCGAATGGATTGTGACGCGAGGGGTTTGTGACGTCACACTTTGGATTGTGACGTCACAGAAGGGATTGTGACGTCACAGAATGGATTGTGATGCGAGGGGATTGTGACGTCACACTTTGGATTGTGACGTCAGAGAATGGATTGTGACGTCACAGAATGAATTTTGACGTCACAGAATGGATTGTGACGTGAGGGGATTGTGACGTCACACTTTGGATTGTGACGTCACAGAATGCATTGTGACGTCACAGAATGGATTGTGGGGTGTCAGACTGGATTCTGACGTCACAGAATGGATTGTGACGTCACAGAATGGATTGTGATGTCACAGAAGGGATTGTGACATCATCGAATGTATTGTGATGTGAGGGGTTTGTGATGTCACACTTTGGATTGTGACGTCAGAGAATGTATTGTGACGTCACAGAATGCATTGGTGGGTGTCACACTGGATTGTGACGTCACAGAATGCATTGTGACGTCACAGAATGCATTGTGACGTCTCAGAATGGATTGTTTCGTCACAGAATGGATTGTGGCGCGAGGGGATTGTGACGTCACACTTTGGGTTGTGACGTCACAGAATGCATTGTGACGTCACAGAATGGATTGTGGGGTGTCAGATTGGATTGTGACGTCACAGAATTCATTGTGATGTCACAGAATGTATTGTGATGTCACAGAAGGAATTGTGACATCATCGAATGGATTGTGACGCGAGGGGATTGTGACGTCACACTTTGGATTGTGACGTCACAGAATGCATTGTGACGTCACAGAATGGATTGTGGGGTGTCAGGCTGGATTGTGACGTCACAGAATGCATTGTGACGTCACAGAATGCATTGTGGTGTCACAGAATGCATTGTGGTGTGTCAGAATGGATTGTGACGTCACAGAATGCATTGTGACGTCACACTTTGGATTGTGACGTCACAGAATGCATTGTGACGTCACAGAATGGATTGTGACGTCACACTTTGGATTGTGACGTCACAGAATGTATTGTGACGTCACAGAATGCATTGTGACGTCACAGAATGGATTGTGGGGTGTCAGACTGGATTGTGACGTCACAGAATGCATTGTGACGTCTCAGAATGTATTGTGACGTCACAGAATGGATTTTGACGCGAGGGGATTGTGACGTCATACTTTGCATTGTGACATCACAGAATGCATTGTGACGTCACAGAATGTATTGTGGGGTGTCAGACTGGATTGTGACGTCACAGAATGCATTGTGATGTCACAGAATGGATTGTGATGTCACAGAAGGGATTGTGACATTATCGAATGGATTGTGACGCGAGGGGGTTGTGACATCACACTTTGGATTGTGACGTCACAGAATGCATTGTGACGTCACAGAATGGATTGTGGGGTGTCAGACTCGATTGTGACGTCACAGAATCCATTGTGACGTCATAGCATGGATTGTGACGTCACAGAATGGATTGTGACGTCACAGAAGGGATTTTGACGCGAGGGGATTGTGACGTCACACTTTGGATTGTGACGTCACAGAATGCATTGTGACGTCACAGAATGGATTGTGGGGTGTCAGACTGGATTGTGACGTCACAGAATGCATTGTGACGTCACAGAAGGGATTGTGATGTCACAGAAGGGATTGTGACATCATCGAATGTATTGTGACGCGAGGGGTTTGTGATGTCACACTTTGGATTGTGATGTCACAGAATGTATTGTGACGTCGCAGAATGGATTGGTGGGTCTCAGACTGGATTGTCACGTCACAGAATCCATTGTGACGTCGGAGAATGGATTGTGACGTCACAGAACGCATTGGTGGGTGTCAGACTGGATTGTGAAGTTACAGAATGGATTGTGACGTCACAGAATGGATTGTGACGTCACAGAATGGATTTTGACGTGAGGGGATTGTGACGTCACACTTGGGATTGTGACCTCACAGAATGCATTGTGACGTCACAGAATGCATTTGTGGGTGTCAGACTGGGTTGTGACGTCACAGAATGCATTGTGACGTCACAGAATGTATTGTGACGTCAGAGAAGGGATTGTGACATCATCGAATGGATTGTGACGCGAGGGGATTGTGACGTCAAACTTTCGATTGTGACGTCACAGAATGCATTGTGACGTCACAGAATGGATTGTGGGGTGTCAGACTGGATTGTGACGTCACAGAATGCATTGTGACGTCATAGAATGGATTGTGATGTCACAGAAGGTGTTGTGACATCTAAAAATGTATTGTGATGCGAGGGGATTGTGACGTCACACTTTGGATTGTTACGTCACAGAATGGTTTGTGACGTCACAGAATGGATTGTGATGTCAGAGAAGGGATTGTGACATCATCGAATGGATTCTGACGCGAGCGGGTTCTGACGTCGAACTTTGGATTGTGACTTCACACTTTGGATTGTGACGTCACAGAATGGATTGTGACGTCACAGAAGGGATTGTGACGTCATCGAATGGATTGTGACGCGAGGGGTTTGTGACGTCACACTTTGGATTGTGACGTCACAGAAGGGATTGTGACGTCACAGAATGGATTGTGATGCGAGGGGATTGTGACGTCACACTTTGGATTGTGACGTCAGAGAATGGATTGTGACGTCACAGAATGAATTTTGACGTCACAGAATGGATTGTGACGTGAGGGGATTGTGACGTCACACTTTGGATTGTGACGTCAGAGAATGGATTGTGACGTTACAGAAGGGATTGTGACATCATCGAATGGATTGTGACGCGAGGGGTTTGTGATGTCACACTTTGGATTGTGATGTCACAGAATGTATTGTGACGTCGCAGAATGGATTGGTGCGTCTCAGACTGGATTGTCACGTCACAGAATCCATTGTGACGTCATAGCATGGATTGTGACGTCACAGAATGCATTGTGACGTCACAGAATGGATTGTGGGGTGTCAGACTGGATTGTGACGTCACAGAATGCATTGTGACGTCACGGAATGGATTGTGATGTCACAGAAGGGATTGTGACATCATCGAATGTATTGTGATGTGAGGGGTTTGTGATGTCACACTTTGGATTGTGACGTCAGAGAATGTATTGTGACGTCACAGAATGCATTGGTGGGTGTCAGACTGGATTGTGACGTCACAGAATGCATTGTGACGTCACAGAATGCATTGTGACGTCTCAGAATGGATTGTGACGTCACAGAATGGATTGAGGCGCGAGGGGATTGTGTCGTCACACTTTGGATTGTGACGTCACAGAATGCATTGTGACGTCACAGAATGTATTGTGATGTCAAAGAAGGAATTGTGACATCATCGAATGGATTGTGACGCGAGGGGATTGTGACGTCACACTTTGGATTGTGACGTCACAGAATGCATTGTGACGTCACAGAATGGATTGTGGGGTGTCAGAATGGATTCTGACGTCACAGAATGCATTGTGACGTCACACTTTGGATTGTGACGTCACAGAATGCATTGTGACGTCACAGAATGGATTGTGACGTCACACTTTGGATTGTGACGTCACAGAATGTATTGTGACGTCACAGAATGCATTGTGACGTCACAGAATGGATTGTGGGGTGTCAGACTGGATTGTGACGTCACAGAATGCATTGTGACGTCTCAGAATGTATTGTGACGTCACAGAATGGATTTTGACGCGAGGGGATTGTGACGTCATACTTTGCATTGTGACATCACAGAATGCATTGTGACGTCACAGAATGTATTGTGGGGTGTCAGACTGGATTGTGACGTCACAGAATCCATTGTGACGTCATAGCATGGATTGTGACGTCACAGAATGGATTGTGACGTCACAGAAGGGGATTTTGACGCGAGGGGATTGTGACGTCACACTTTGGATTGTGACGTCACAGAATGCATTGTGACGTCACAGAATGGATTGTGGGGTGTCAGACTGGATTGTGACGTCACAGAATGCATTGTGACGTCACAGAAGGGATTGTGATGTCACAGAAGGGATTGTGACATCATCAAATGTATTGTGACGCGAGGGGTTTGTGATGTCACACTTTGGATTGTGACGTCAGAGAATGTAATTGTGACGTCACAGAATGCATTGTTGGGTGTCAGACTGGATTGTGACGTCACAGAATGCATTGTGACGTCATAGAACGGATTGTGATGTCACAGAAGGGATTATGACATCACAGAATGGATTGTGATGCGAGGGGATTGTGACGTCACACTTTGGATTGTGACGTCACAGAATGCATTGTGACGTCACAGAATGGATTGTGGGGTGTCAGAATGGATTGTGACGTCACAGAATGCATTGTGACGTCACACTTTGGATTGTGACGTCACAGAATGCATTGTGACGTCACAGAATGGATTGTGACGTCACACTTTGGATTGTGACGTCACAGAATGTATTGTGACGTCACAGAATGCATTGTGACGTCACAGAATGGATTGTGACGTCACAGAATGGATTGTGGGGTGTTAGACTGGATTGTGACGTCACAGAATGCATTGTGACGTCACAGAATGCATTGTGGTGTGTCAGAATGGATTGTGACATCACAGAATGCATTGTGACGTCACACTTTGGATTGTGACGTCACAGAATCCATTGTGACGTCATAGCATGGATTGTGACGTCACAGAATGGATTGTGACGTCACAGAAGGGATTTTGAGGCGAGGGGATTGTGATGTCACACTTTGGATTGTGACGTCACAGAATGCATTGTGACGTCACAGAATGGATTGTGGGGTGTCAGACTGGATTGTGACGTCACAGAATGCATTGTGACGTCACAGAATGCATTGTGGTGTGTCAGAATGGATTGTGACGTCACAGAATGCATTGTGACGTCACACTTTGGATTGTGACGTCTCAGAATGGATTGTGACGTTACAGAAGGGATTGTGACATCATCGAATGGATTGTGACGCGAGGGGTTTGTGATGTCACACTTTGGATTGTGATGTCACAGAATGTATTGTGACGTCGCAGAATGGATTGGTGGGTCTCAGACTGGATTGTCACGTCACAGAATCCATTGTGACGTCATAGCATGGATTGTGACGTCGGAGAATGGATTGTGACGTCACAGAACGCATTGGTGGGTGTCAGACTGGATTGTGAAGTTACAGAATGGATTGTGACGTCACAGAATGGATTGTGACGTCACAGAATGGATTTTGACGTGAGGGGATTGTGACGTCACACTTGGGATTGTGACCTCACAGAATGCATTGTGACGTCACAGAAGGGCTTGTGACATCATCGAAAGGATTGTGACGCGAGGGGATTTTGACATCACACTTTGGATTGTGACGTCACACTTTGGATTGTGACGTCACAGAATGGATTGTGACGTCACAGAAGGGATTGTGACGTCATCGAATGGATTGTGACGCGAGGGGTTTGTGACGTCACACTTTGGATTGTGACGTCACAGAAGGGATTGTGACGTCACAGAATGGATTGTGATGCGAGGGGATTGTGACGTCACACTTTGGATTGTGACGTCAGAGAATGGATTGTGACGTCACAGAATGAATTTTGACGTCACGGAATGGATTGTGACGTGAGGGGATTGTGACGTCACACTTTGGATTGTGACGTCAGAGAATGGATTGTGACGTTACAGAAGGGATTGTGACATCATCGAATGGATTGTGACGCGAGGGGTTTGTGATGTCACACTTTGGATTGTGATGTCACAGAATGTATTGTGACGTCGCAGAATGGATTGGTGGGTCTCAGACTGGATTGTCACGTCACAGAATCCATTGTGACGTCATAGCATGGATTGTGACGTCACAGAATGGATTGTGACGTCACAGAATGGATTTTGACGCGCGGGGATTGTGACGTCACACTTTGGATTGTGACGTCACAGAATGCATTGTGACGTCACAGAATGGATTGTGGGGTGTCAGACTGGATTCTGACGTCACAGAATGGATTGTGACGTCACAGAATGGATTGTGATGTCACAGAATGGATTGTGACATCATCGAATGTATTGTGATGTGAGGGGTTTGTGATGTCACACTTTGGATTGTGACGTCAGAGAATGTATTGTGACGTCACAGAATGCATTGGTGGGTGTCAGACTGGATTGTGACGTCACAGAATGCATTGTGACGTCACAGAATGCATTGTGACGTCTCAGAATGGATTGTGACGTCACAGAATGGATTGTGGCGCGAGGGGATTGTGACGTCACACTTTGGGTTGTGACGTCACAGAATGCATTGTGACGTCACAGAATGGATTGTGGGGTGTCAGATTGGATTGTGACGTCACAGAATTCATTGTGATGTCACAGAATGTATTGTGATGTCACAGAAGGAATTGTGACATCATCGAATGGATTGTGACGCGAGGGGATTGTGACGTCACACTTTGGATTGTGACGCCACAGAATGCATTGTGACGTCACAGAATGGATTGTGGGGTGTCAGGCTGGATTGTGACGTCACAGAATGCATTGTGACGTCACAGAATGCATTGTGGTGTCACAGAATGCATTGTGGTGTGTCAGAATGGATTGTGACGTCACAGAATGCATTGTGACGTCACACTTTGGATTGTGACGTCACAGAATGCATTGTGACGTCACAGAATGGATTGTGACGTCACACTTTGGATTGTGACGTCACAGAATGTATTGTGACGTCACAGAATGCATTGTGACGTCACAGAATGGATTGTGGGGTGTCAGACTGGATTGTGACGTCACAGAATGCATTGTGACGTCTCAGAATGTATTGTGACGTCACAGAATGGATTTTGACGCGAGGGGATTGTGACGTCATACTTTGCATTGTGACATCACAGAATGCATTGTGACGTCACAGAATGTATTGTGGGGTGTCAGACTGGATTGTGACGTCACAGAATGCATTGTGATGTCACAGAATGGATTGTGATGTCACAGAAGGGATTGTGACATTATCGAATGGATTGTGACGCGAGGGGGTTGTGACATCACACTTTGGATTGTGACGTCACAGAATGCATTGTGACGTCACAGAATGGATTGTGGGGTGTCAGACTAGATTGTGACGTCACAGAATCCATTGTGACGTCATAGCATGGATTGTGACGTCACAGAATGGATTGTGACGTCACAGAAGGGATTTTGACGCGAGGGGATTGTGACGTCACACTTTGGATTGTGACGTCACAGAATGCATTGTGACGTCACAGAATGGATTGTGGGGTGTCAGACTGGATTGTGACGTCACAGAATGCATTGTGACGTCACAGAAGGGATTGTGATGTCACAGAAGGGATTGTGACATCATCGAATGTATTGTGACGCGAGGGGTTTGTGATGTCACACTTTGGATTGTGATGTCACAGAATGTATTGTGACGTCGCAGAATGGATTGGTGGGTCTCAGACTGGATTGTCACGTCACAGAATCCATTGTGACGTCGGAGAATGGATTGTGACGTCACAGAACGCATTGGTGGGTGTCAGACTGGATTGTGAAGTTACAGAATGGATTGTGACGTCACAGAATGGATTGTGACGTCACAGAATGGATTTTGACGTGAGGGGATTGTGATGTCACACTTGGGATTGTGACCTCACAGAATGCATTGTGACGTCACAGAATGCATTTGTGGGTGTCAGACTGGGTTGTGACGTCACAGAATGCATTGTGACGTCACAGAATGTATTGTGACGTCAGAGAAGGGATTGTGACATCATCGAATGGATTGTGACGCGAGGGGATTGTGACGTCAAACTTTCGATTGTGACGTCACAGAATGCATTGTGACGTCACAGAATGGATTGTGGGGTGTCAGACTGGATTGTGACGTCACAGAATGCATTGTGACGTCATAGAATGGATTGTGATGTCACAGAAGGGGTTGTGACATCTAAAAATGTATTGTGATGCGAGGGGATTGTGACGTCACACTTTGGATTGTTACGTCACAGAATGGTTTGTGACGTCACAGAATGGATTGTGATGTCAGAGAAGGGATTGTGACATCATCGAATGGATTCTGACGCGAGCGGGTTCTGACGTCGAACTTTGGATTGTGACTTCACACTTTGGATTGTGACGTCACAGAATGGATTGTGACGTCACAGAAGGGATTGTGACGTCATCGAATGGATTGTGACGCGAGGGGTTTGTGACGTCACACTTTGGATTGTGACGTCACAGAAGGGATTGTGACGTCACAGAATGGATTGTGATGCGAGGGGATTGTGACGTCACACTTTGGATTGTGACGTCAGAGAATGGATTGTGACGTCACAGAATGAATTTTGACGTCACAGAATGGATTGTGACGTGAGGGGATTGTGACGTCACACTTTGGATTGTGACGTCAGAGAATGGATTGTGACGTTACAGAAGGGATTGTGACATCATCGAATGGATTGTGACGCGAGGGGTTTGTGATGTCACACTTTGGATTGTGATGTCACAGAATGTATTGTGACGTCGCAGAATGGATTGGTGCGTCTCAGACTGGATTGTCACGTCACAGAATCCATTGTGACGTCATAGCATGGATTGTGACGTCACAGAATGCATTGTGACGTCACAGAATGGATTGTGGGGTGTCAGACTGGATTGTGACGTCACAGAATGCATTGTGACGTCACGGAATGGATTGTGATGTCACAGAAGGGATTGTGACATCATCGAATGTATTGTGATGTGAGGGGTTTGTGATGTCACACTTTGGATTGTGACGTCAGAGAATGTATTGTGACGTCACAGAATGGATTGGTGGGTGTCAGACTGGATTGTGACGTCACAGAATGCATTGTGACGTCACAGAATGCATTGTGACGTCTCAGAATGTATTGTGACGTCACAGAAGGGATTGAGGCGCGAGGGGATTGTGTCGTCACACTTTGGATTGTGACGTCACAGAATGCATTGTGACGTCACAGAATGGATTGTGGGGTGTCAGATTGGATTGTGACGTCACAGAATTCATTGTGATGTCACAGAATGTATTGTGATGTCACAGAAGGAATTGTGACATCATCGAATGGATTGTGACGCGAGGGGATTGTGACGTCACACTTTGGATTGTGACGTCACAGAATGCATTGTGACGTCACAGAATGGATTGTGGGGTGTCAGAATGGATTCTGACGTCACAGAATGCATTGTGACGTCACACTTTGGATTGTGACGTCACAGAATGCATTGTGACGTCACAGAATGGATTGTGACGTCACACTTTGGATTGTGACGTCACAGAATGTATTGTGACGTCACAGAATGCATTGTGACGTCACAGAATGGATTGTGGGGTGTCAGACTGGATTGTGACGTCACAGAATGCATTGTGACGTCTCAGAATGTATTGTGACGTCACAGAATGGATTTTGACGCGAGGGGATTGTGACGTCATACTTTGCATTGTGACATCACAGAATGCATTGTGACGTCACAGAATGTATTGTGGGGTGTCAGACTGGATTGTGACGTCACAGAATCCATTGTGACGTCATAGCATGGATTGTGACGTCACAGAATGGATTGTGACGTCACAGAAGGGGATTTTGACGCGAGGGGATTGTGACGTCACACTTTGGATTGTGACGTCACAGAATGCATTGTGACGTCACAGAATGGATTGTGGGGTGTCAGACTGGATTGTGACGTCACAGAATGCATTGTGACGTCACAGAAGGGATTGTGATGTCACAGAAGGGATTGTGACATCATCAAATGTATTGTGACGCGAGGGGTTTGTGATGTCACACTTTGGATTGTGACGTCAGAGAATGTAATTGTGACGTCACAGAATGCATTGTTGGGTGTCAGACTGGATTGTGACGTCACAGAATGCATTGTGACGTCATAGAACGGATTGTGATGTCACAGAAGGGATTATGACATCACAGAATGGATTGTGATGCGAGGGGATTGTGACGTCACACTTTGGATTGTGACGTCACAGAATGCATTGTGACGTCACAGAATGGATTGTGGGGTGTCAGAATGGATTGTGACGTCACAGAATGCATTGTGACGTCACACTTTGGATTGTGACGTCACAGAATGCATTGTGACGTCACAGAATGGATTGTGACGTCACACTTTGGATTGTGACGTCACAGAATGTATTGTGACGTCACAGAATGCATTGTGACGTCAAAGAATGGATTGTGACGTCACAGAATGGATTGTGGGGTGTCAGACTGGATTGTGACGTCACAGAATGCATTGTGACGTCACAGAATGCATTGTGGTGTGTCAGAATGGATTGTGACGTCACAGAATGCATTGTGACGTCACACTTTGGATTGTGACGTCACAGAATCCACTGTGACGTCATAGCATGGATTGTGACGTCACAGAATGGATTGTGACGTCACAGAAGGGATTTTGAGGCGAGGGGATTGTGACGTCACACTTTGGATTGTGACGTCACAGAATGCATTGTGACGTCACAGAATGGATTGTGGGGTGTCAGACTGGATTGTGACGTCACAGAATGCATTGTGACGTCACAGAATGCATTGTGGTGTGTCAGAATGGATTGTGATGTCACAGAATGCATTGTGACGTCACACTTTGGATTGTGACGTCTCAGAATGGATTGTGACGTTACAGAAGGGATTGTGACATCATCGAATGGATTGTGACGCGAGGGGTTTGTGATGTCACACTTTGGATTGTGATGTCACAGAATGTATTGTGACGTCGCAGAATGGTTTGGTGGGTCTCAGACTGGATTGTCACGTCACAGAATCCATTGTGACGTCATAGCATGGATTGTGACGTCGGAGAATGGATTGTGACGTCACAGAACGCATTGGTGGGTGTCAGACTGGATTGTGAAGTTACAGAATGGATTGTGACGTCACAGAATGGATTGTGACGTCACAGAATGGATTTTGACGTGAGGGGATTGTGACGTCACACTTTGGATTGTGACGTCACAGAATGGATTGTGACGTCACAGAAGGGATTGTGACGTCATCGAATGGATTGTGACGCGAGGGGTTTGTGACGTCACACTTTGGATTGTGACGTCACACTTTGGATTGTGACGTCACATTATGGATTGTGATTTCACAGAAGGGATTGTGACGTCATCGAATGGATTGTGACGCGAGGGGTTTGTGACGTCACACTTTGGATTGTGACGTCACAGAAGGGATTGTGACGTCACAGAATGGATTGTGATGCGAGGGGATTGTGACGTCACACTTTGGATTGTGACGTCAGAGAATGGATTGTGACGTCACAGAATGAATTTTGACGTCACGGAATGGATTGTGACGTGAGGGGATTGTGACGTCACACTTTGGATTGTGACGTCAGAGAATGGATTGTGACGTTACAGAAGGGATTGTGACATCATCGAATGGATTGTGACGCGAGGGGTTTTTGATGTCACACTTTGGATTGTGATGTCACAGAATGTATTGTGACGTCGCAGAATGGATTGGTGGGTCTCAGACTGGATTGTCACGTCACAGAATCCATTGTGACGTCATAGCATGGATTGTGACGTCACAGAATGGATTGTGACGTCACAGAATGGATTTTGACGCGCGGGGATTGTGACGTCACACTTTGGATTGTGACGTCACAGAATGCATTGTGACGTCACAGAATGGATTGTGGGGTGTCAGACTGGATTGTGACGTCACAGAATGCATTGTGACGTCACAGAATGGATTGTGATGTCACAGAAGGGATTGTGACATCATCGAATGTATTGTGATGTGAGGGGTTTGTGATGTCACACTTTGGATTGTGACGTCAGAGAATGTATTGTGACGTCACAGAATGCATTGGTGGGTGTCAGACTGGATTGTGACGTCACAGAATGCATTGTGACGTCACAGAATGCATTGTGACGTCTCAGAATGGATTGTGACGTCACAGAATGGATTGTGGCGCGAGGGGATTGTGACGTCAAACTTTGGATTGTGACGTCAGAGAATGTAATTGTGACGTCACAGAATGGATTGTGGGGTGTCAGATTGGATTGTGACGTCACAGAATTCATTGTGATGTCACAGAATGTATTGTGATGTCACAGAAGGAATTGTGACATCATCGAATGGATTGTGACGCGAGGGGATTGTGACGTCACACTTTGGATTGTGACGTCACAGAATGCATTGTGACGTCACAGAATGTATTGTGGGGTGTCAGAATGGATTGTGACGTCACACTTTGGATTGTGACGTCACAGAATGCATTGTGACGTCACAGAATGGATTGTGGGGTGTCAGAATGGATTGTGACGTCACAGAATGCATTGTGACGTCACACTTTGGATTGTGACGTCACAGAATGCATTGTGACGTCACAGAATGGATTGTGACGTCACACTTTGGATTGTGACGTCACAGAATGTATTGTGACGTCACAGAATGCATTGTGACGTCACAGAATGGATTGTGACGTCACAGAATGGATTGTGGGGTGTTAGACTGGATTGTGACGTCACAGAATGCATTGTGACGTCACAGAATGCATTGTGACGTCACAGAATGCATTGTGGTGTGTCATAATGGATTGTGACGTCACAGAATGCATTGTGACGTCACACTTTGGATTGTGACGTCACAGAATCCATTGTGACGTCATAGCATGGATTGTGACGTCACAGAATGGATTGTGACGTCACAGAAGGGATTTTGAGGCGAGGGGATTGTGACGTCACACTTTGGATTGTGACGTCACAGAATGCATTGTGACGTCACAGAATGGATTGTGGGGTGTCAGACTGGATTGTGACGTCACAGAATGCATTGTGACGTCACAGAATGCATTGTGGTGTGTCAGAATGGATTGTGATGTCACAGAATGCATTGTGACGTCACACTTTGGATTGTGACGTCTCAGAATGGATTGTGACGTTACAGAAGGGATTGTGTCTTCATCGAATGGATTGTGACGCGAGGGGTTTGTGATGTCACACTTTGGATTGTGATGTCACAGAATGTATTGTGACGTCGCAGAATGGATTGGTGGGTCTCAGACTGGATTGTCACGTCACAGAATCCATTGTGACGTCATAGCATGGATTGTGACGTCGGAGAATGGATTGTGACGTCACAGAACGCATTGGTGGGTGTCAGACTGGATTGTGAAGTTACAGAATGGATTGTGACGTCACAGAATGGATTGTGACGTCACAGAATGGATTTTGACGTGAGGGGATTGTGACGTCACACTTGGAATTGTGACCTCACAGAATGCATTGTGACGTCACAGAATGCATTTGTGGGTGTCAGACTGGGTTGTGACGTCACAGAATGCATTGTGACGTCACAGAATGTATTGTGACGTCACAGAAGGGATTGTGACATCATCGAATGGATTGTGACGCGAGGGGATTGTGACGTCAAACTTTCGATTGTGACGTCACAGAATGCATTGTGACGTCACAGAATGGATTGTGGGGTGTCAGACTGGATTGTGACGTCACAGAATGCATTGTGACGTCATAGAATGGATTGTGATGTCACAGAAGGGGTTGTGACATCTAAAAATGGATTGTGATGCGAGGGGATTGTGACGTCACACTTTGGATTGTTACGTCACAGAATGGTTTGTGACGTCACAGAATGGATTGTGATGTCAGAGAAGGGATTGTGACATCATCGAATGGATTCTGACGCGAGCGGGTTCTGACGTCGAACTTTGGATTGTGACTTCACAGAATGCATTGTGACGTCACAGAAGGGATTGTGACATCATCGAAAGGATTGTGACGCGAGGGGATTTTGACATCACACTTTGGATTGTGACGTCACACTTTGGATTGTGACGTCACAGAATGGATTGTGACGTCACAGAAGGGATTGTGACGTCATCGAATGGATTGTGACGCGAGGGGTTTGTGACGTCACACTTTGGATTGTGACGTCACAGAAGGGATTGTGACGTCACAGAATGGATTGTGATGCGAGGGGATTGTGACGTCACACTTTGGATTGTGACGTCACATAATGGATTGTGACGTCACAGAATGAATTTTGACGTCACAGAATGGATTGTGACGTGAGGGGATTGTGACGTCACACTTTGGATTGTGACGTCAGAGAATGGATTGTGACGTTACAGAAGGGATTGTGACATCATCGAATGGATTGTGACGCGAGGGGTTTGTGATGTCACACTTTGGATTGTGATGTCACAGAATGTATTGTGACGTCGCAGAATGGATTGGTGCGTCTCAGACTGGATTGTCACGTCACAGAATCCATTGTGACGTCATAGCATGGATTGTGACGTCACAGAATGCATTGTGACGTCACAGAATGGATTGTGGGGTGTCAGACTGGATTGTGACGTCACAGAATGCATTGTGACGTCACGGAATGGATTGTGATGTCACAGAAGGGATTGTGACATCATCGAATGTATTGTGATGTGAGGGGTTTGTGATGTCACACTTTGGATTGTGACGTCAGAGAATGTATTGTGACGTCACAGAATGCATTGGTGGGTGTCAGACTGGATTGTGACGTCACAGAATGCATTGTGACGTCACAGAATGCATTGTGACGTCTCAGAATGGATTGTGACGTCACAGAATGGATTGAGGCGCGAGGGGATTGTGTCGTCACACTTTGGATTGTGACGTCACAGAATGCATTGTGAAGTCACAGAATGGATTCTGGGGTGTCAGGCTGGATTGTGACGTCACAGAATGCATTGTGACGTCATAGAATGGATTGTGATGTCTCAGAACGGATTGAGACATTACAGAATGGATTGTGATGCGATCTGATTGTGACGTCACACTTTGGATTGTGACGTCACAGAATGGATTGTGACGTCAGAGAATGGGTTGTGACGCGAGGGGATTGTGACATCACACTTTGGATTGTGACGTCATAGAATGTATTCTGACGTCACAGAATGAATTTTGACGTCACAGAATGGATTGTGACGTCACAGAATGCATTGTGACGTCACAGAATGCATTGTGGTGTGTAAGAATGGATTGTGACGTCACAAAATGCATTGTGAGGTCACACTTTGGATTGTGACGTCACAGAATGCATTGTGACGTCACAGAATGGATTGTGACGTCACACTTTGGATTGTGACGTCACAGAATGTATTGTGACGTCACAGAATGCATTGTGACGTCACAGAATGGATTGTGACGCGAGCGGATTGTGACGTCACACTTTGGATTGTGACCTCACAGAATGCATTGTGACGTCACAGAATGGATTGTGGGGTGTTAGACTTGATTGTTACGTCACAGAATGCATTGTGACGTCACAGAATGCATTGTGGTTTGTCAGAATGGATTGTGACGTCACAGAATGTATTGTGACGTCACAGAAGGTATTGTGACGTCACAGAAGGGATTCTGACGTCACAGAAGGGATTGTTACATCATCAGATGGATTGTGACGCGAGGGGATTGTGACGTCACACTTTGGATTGTGACGTCACATAATACATTGTGACATCACAGAATGGATTGTGGGGTGTCAGACTGGATTGTGACGTCACAGAATGCATTGTGACGTCATAGAATGGATTGTGATGTCTCAGAACGGATTGAGACATTACAGAATGGATTGTGATGCGATCTGATTGTGACGTCACACTTTGGATTGTGACGTCACAGAATGGATTGTGACGTCAGAGAATGGGTTGTGACGCGAGGGGATTGTGACGTCACACTTTGGATTGTGACGTCATAGAATGTATTCTGACGTCACAGAATGAATTTTGACGTCACAGAATGGATTGTGACGTCACAGAAGGGATTGTGACATCATCGAATGGATTGTGACGCGAGGTGATTGTGACGTCAAACTTTGGATTGTGACGTCGGGGAATGGATTGTGACGTCACAGAACGCATTGGTGGGTGTCAGACTGGATTGTGAATTGACAGAATGGATTGTGACGTCACAGAATGGATTGTGACGTCACAGAATGGATTTTGACGTGAGGGGATTGTGACGTCACACTTTGGATTGTGACCTCACAGAATGCATTGTGACGTCACACTTTGGATTGTGACCTCACAGAATGCATTGTGACGTCACAGAATGCATTGTGACGTCACAGAAGGGATTGTGACATCATCGAATGGATTGTGACGCGAGGGGACTGTGACGTCAAACTTTCGATTGTGACGTCACAGAATGCATTGTGACGTCACAGAATGGATTGTGGGGTGTCAGACTGGATTGTGACGTCACAGAATGCATTGTGACGTCATAGAATGGATTGTGATGTCACAGAAGGGGTTGTGACATCTAAAAATGGATTGTGATGCGAGGGGATTGTGACGTCACACTTTGGATTGTGACGTCACAGAATGCATTGTGACGTCACAGAATGGATTGTGGGGTATCAGACTGGATTGTGACGTCACACTTTGGATTGTGACGTCACAGAATGCATTGTGACGTCACAGAATGGATTGTGGGGTGTCAGAATGGATTGTGACGTCACAGAATGCATTGTGACGTCACACTTTGGATTGTGACGTCACAGAATGCATTGTGACGTCACAGAATGGATTGTGACGTCACACTTTGGATTGTGACGTCACAGAATGTATTGTGACGTCACAGAAGGGATTGTGACGTCACAGAATGGATTGTGACGTCACAGAATGGATTGTGACGCGAGCGGATTGTTACGTCACACTTTGGATTGTGACCTCACAGAATGCATTGTGACGTCACAGAATGGATTGTGGGGTGTCAGAATGGATTGTGACGTCACAGAATGCATTGTGACGTCACACTTTGGATTGTGACGTCACAGAATGCATTGTGACGTCACAGAATGTATTGTGACGTCACAGAATGGATTGAGACATCATCGGATGGATTGTGACGCGAGGGGATTGTGACGTCACACTTTGGATTGTGACGTCACAGAATGCATTGTGACGTCACAGAATGGATTGTGGGGTGTCAGGCTGGATTGTGACGTCACAGAATGCATTGTGACGTCATAGAATGGATTGTGATGTCTCAGAACGGATTGAGACATTACAGAATGGATTGTGATGCGATCTGATTGTGACGTCACACTTTGGATTGTGACGTCACAGAATGGATTGTGACGTCAGAGAATGGGTTGTGACGCGAGGGGATTGTGACGTCACACTTTGGATTGTGACCTCACAGAATGCATTGTGACGTCACACTTTGGATTGTGACGTCACAGAATGGATTGTGACGTCAGAGAATGGGTTGTGACGCGAGGGGATTGTGACGTCAAACTTTGGATTGTGACGTCGGAGAATGGATTGTGACGTCACAGAACGCATTGGTGGGTGTCAGACTGGATTGTGAAGTTACAGAATGGATTGTGACGTCACAGAATGGATTGTGACGTCACAGAATGGATTTTGACGTGAGGGGATTGTGACGTCACACTTTGGATTGTGACCTCACAGAATGCATTGTGACGTCACAGAATGCATTGGTGGGTGTCAGACTGGGTTGTGACGTCACAGAATGCATTGTGACGTCACAGAATGCATTGTGACGTCACAGAAGGGATTGTGACATCATCGAATGGATTGTGACGCGAGGGGATTGTGACGTCAAACTTTCGATTGTGACGTCACAGAATGCATTGTGACGTCACAGAATGGATTGTGGGGTGTCAGACTGGATTGTGACGTCACAGAATGCATTGTGACGTCATAGAATGGATTGTGATGTCACAGAAGGGGTTGTGACATCTAAAAATGGATTGTGATGCGAGGGGATTGTGACGTCACACTTTGGATTGTGACGTCACAGAATGCATTGTGACGTCACAGAATGTATTGTGGGGTGTCAGAATGGATTGTGACGTCACACTTTGGATTGTGACGTCACAGAATGCATTGTGACGTCACAGAATGGATTGTGGGGTGTCAGAATGGATTGTGACGTCACAGAATGCATTGTGACGTCACACTTTGGATTGTGACGTCACAGAATGCATTGTGACGTCACAGAATGGATTGTGACGTCACACTTTGGATTGTGACGTCACAGAATGTATTGTGACGTCACAGAATGCATTGTGACGTCACACTTTGGATTGTGACGTCACAGAATGGATTGTGGGGTGTTAGACTGGATTGTGACGTCACAGAATGCATTGTGACGTCACAGAATGCATTGTGGTGTGTCAGAATGGATTGTGACGTCACAGAATGCATTGTGACGTCACACTTTGGATTGTGACGTCTCAGAATGGATTGTGACGTTACAGAATGGATTGTGGGGTGTCAGACTGGATTGTGACGTCACAGAATGGATTGTGACGTCACAGAATGGATTGTGATGTCACAGAAGGGATTGTGACATCATCGAATGTATTGTGATGTGAGGGGTTTGTGATGTCACACTTTGGATTGTGACGTCAGAGAATGCATTGTGACGTCACAGAATGGATTGTGGGGTGTTAGACTGGATTGTGACGTCACAGAATGCATTGTGACGTCACAGAATGCATTGTGGTGTGTCATAATGGATTGTGACGTCACAGAATGCATTGTGACGTCACACTTTGGATTGTGACGTCACAGAATCCATTGTGACGTCATAGCATGGATTGTGACGTCACAGAATGGATTGTGACGTCACAGAAGGGATTTTGAGGCGAGGGGATTGTGACGTCACACTTTGGATTGTGACGTCACAGAATGCATTGTGACGTCACAGAATGGATTGTGGGGTGTCAGACTGGATTGTGACGTCACAGAATGCATTGTGACGTCACAGAATGCATTGTGGTGTGTCAGAATGGATTGTGATGTCACAGAATGCATTGTGACGTCACACTTTGGATTGTGACGTCTCAGAATGGATTGTGACGTTACAGAAGGGATTGTGTCTTCATCGAATGGATTGTGACGCGAGGGGTTTGTGATGTCACACTTTGGATTGTGATGTCACAGAATGTATTGTGACGTCGCAGAATGGATTGGTGGGTCTCAGACTGGATTGTCACGTCACAGAATGCATTGTGACGTCACAGAATGTATTGTTGGGTGTCAGAATGGATTCTGACGTCACACTTTGGATTGTGACGTCACAGAATGCATTGTGACGTCACAGAATGCATTGTGGTGTGTCAGAATGCATTGTGACGTCACAGAATGCATTGTGACGTCACACTTTGGATTGTGACGTCACAGAATCCATTGTGACGTCATAGCATGGATTGTGACGTCGGAGAATGGATTGTGACGTCACAGAACGCATTGGTGGGTGTCAGACTGGATTGTGAAGTTACAGAATGGATTGTGACGTCACAGAATGGATTGTGACGTCACAGAATGGATTTTGACGTGAGGGGATTGTGACGTCACACTTGGAATTGTGACCTCACAGAATGCATTGTGACGTCACAGAATGCATTTGTGGGTGTCAGACTGGGTTGTGACGTCACAGAATGCATTGTGACGTCACAGAATGTATTGTGACGTCACAGAAGGGATTGTGACATCATCGAATGGATTGTGACGCGAGGGGATTGTGACGTCAAACTTTCGATTGTGACGTCACAGAATGCATTGTGACGTCACAGAATGGATTGTGGGGTGTCAGACTGGATTGTGACGTCACAGAATGCATTGTGACGTCATAGAATGGATTGTGATGTCACAGAAGGGGTTGTGACATCTAAAAATGGATTGTGATGCGAGGGGATTGTGACGTCACACTTTGGATTGTTACGTCACAGAATGGTTTGTGACGTCACAGAATGGATTGTGATGTCAGAGAAGGGATTGTGACATCATCGAATGGATTCTGACGCGAGCGGGTTCTGACGTCGAACTTTGGATTGTGACTTCACAGAATGCATTGTGACGTCACAGAAGGGATTGTGACATCATCGAAAGGATTGTGACGCGAGGGGATTTTGACATCACACTTTGGATTGTGACGTCACACTTTGGATTGTGACGTCACAGAATGGATTGTGACGTCACAGAAGGGATTGTGACGTCATCGAATGGATTGTGACGCGAGGGGTTTGTGACGTCACACTTTGGATTGTGACGTCACAGAAGGGATTGTGACGTCACAGAATGGATTGTGATGCGAGGGGATTGTGACGTCACACTTTGGATTGTGACGTCACATAATGGATTGTGACGTCACAGAATGAATTTTGACGTCACAGAATGGATTGTGACGTGAGGGGATTGTGACGTCACACTTTGGATTGTGACGTCAGAGAATGGATTGTGACGTTACAGAAGGGATTGTGAGATCATCGAATGGATTGTGACGCGAGGGGTTTGTGATGTCACACTTTGGATTGTGATGTCACAGAATGTATTGTGACGTCGCAGAATGGATTGGTGCGTCTCAGACTGGATTGTCACGTCACAGAATCCATTGTGACGTCATAGCATGGATTGTGACGTCACAGAATGCATTGTGACGTCACAGAATGGATTGTGGGGTGTCAGACTGGATTGTGACGTCACAGAATGCATTGTGACGTCACGGAATGGATTGTGATGTCACAGAAGGGATTGTGACATCATCGAATGTATTGTGATGTGAGGGGTTTGTGATGTCACACTTTGGATTGTGACGTCAGAGAATGTATTGTGACGTCACAGAATGCATTGGTGGGTGTCAGACTGGATTGTGACGT
Organism: Gallinula chloropus; assembly: GCF_964237585.1. Lineage (NCBI taxonomy): Eukaryota > Metazoa > Chordata > Aves > Gruiformes > Rallidae > Gallinula > Gallinula chloropus. Next base: position 705,966 of record NW_028168119.1, on the reverse strand, counting down.
CACAGAATGCATTGTGACGTCACAGAATGCATTGTGACGTCTCAGAATGGATTGTGACGTCACAGAATGGATTGAGGCGCGAGGGGATTGTGTCGTCACACTTTGGATTGTGACGTCACAGAATGCATTGTGACGTCACAGAATGGATTGTGGGGTGTCAGATTGGATTGTGACGTCACAGAATTCATTGTGATGTCACAGAATGTATTGTGATGTCACAGAAGGAATTGTGACATCATCGAATGGATTGTGACGCGAGGGGATTGTGACGTCACAGAATGGATTGTGGGGTGTCAGAATGGATTCTGACGTCACAGAATGCATTGTGACGTCACACTTTGGATTGTGACGTCACAGAATGCATTGTGACGTCACAGAATGGATTGTGACGTCACACTTTGGATTGTGACGTCACAGAATGTATTGTGACGTCACAGAATGCATTGTGACGTCACAGAATGGATTGTGGGGTGTCAGACTGGATTGTGACGTCACAGAATGCATTGTGACGTCTCAGAATGTATTGTGACGTCACAGAATGGATTTTGACGCGAGGGGATTGTGACGTCATAATTTGCATTGTGACATCACAGAATGCATTGTGACGTCACAGAATGTATTGTGGGGTGTCAGACTGGATTGTGACGTCACAGAATGCATTGTGATGTCACAGAATGGATTGTGATGTCACAGAAGGGATTGTGACATTATCGAATGGATTGTGACGCGAGGGGGTTGTGACATCACACTTTGGATTGTGACGTCACAGAATGCATTGTGACGTCACAGAATGGATTGTGGGGTGTCAGACTGGATTGTGACGTCACAGAATCCATTGTGACGTCATAGCATGGATTGTGACGTCACAGAATGGATTGTGACGTCACAGAAGGGATTTTGACGCGAGGGGATTGTGACGTCACACTTTGGATTGTGACGTCACAGAATGCATTGTGACGTCACAGAATGGATTGTGGGGTGTCAGACTGGATTGTGACGTCACAGAATGCATTGTGACGTCACAGAAGGGATTGTGACGTCACAGAAGGGATTGTGACATCATCAAATGTATTGTGACGCGAGGGGTTTGTGATGTCACACTTTGGATTGTGACGTCAGAGAATGTAATTGTGACGTCACAGAATGCATTGTTGGGTGTCAGACTGGATTGTGACGTCACAGAATGCATTGTGACGTCATAGAACGGATTGTGATGTCACAGAAGGGATTATGACATCACAGAATGGATTGTGACGCGAGGGGATTGTGACGTCACACTTTGGATTGTGACGTCACAGAATGCATTGTGACGTCACAGAATGTATTGTGGGGTGTCAGAATGGATTGTGACGTCACACTTTGGATTGTGACGTCACAGAATGCATTGTGACGTCACAGAATGGATTGTGGGGTGTCAGAATGGATTGTGACGTCACAGAATGCATTGTGACGTCACACTTTGGATTGTGACGTCACAGAATGCATTGTGACGTCACAGAATGGATTGTGACGTCACACTTTTGATTGTGACGTCACAGAATGTATTGTGACGTCACAGAATGCATTGTGACGTCACAGAATGGATTGTGACGTCACAGAATGGATTGTGGGGTGTTAGACTGGATTGTGACGTCACAGAATGGATTGTGACGTCACAGAATGCATTGTGGTGTGTCAGAATGGATTGTGACGTCACAGAATGCATTGTGACGTCACACTTTTGATTGTGACGTCACAGAATCCATTGTGACGTCATAGCATGGATTGTGACGTCACAGAATGGATTGTGACGTCACAGAAGGGATTTTGAGGCGAGGGGATTGTGACGTCACACTTTGGATTGTGACGTCACAGAATGCATTGTGACGTCACAGAATGGATTGTGGGGTGTCAGACTGGATTGTGACGTCACAGAATGCATTGTGACGTCACAGAATGCATTGTGGTGTGTCAGAATGAATTGTGACGTCACAGAATGCATTGTGACGTCACACTTTGGATTGTGACGTCTCAGAATGGATTGTGACGTTACAGAAGGGATTGTGACATCATCGAATGGATTGTGACGCGAGGGGTTTGTGATGTCACACTTTGGATTGTGATGTCACAGAATGTATTGTGACGTCGCAGAATGGATTGGTGGGTCTCAGACTGGATTGTCACGTCACAGAATCCATTGTGACGTCATAGAATGGATTGTGATGTCACAGAATGCATTGTGACATCTAAAAATGGATTGTGATGCGAGGGGATTGTGACGTCACACTTTGGATTGTGACGTCACAGAATGCATTGTGACGTCACAGAATGGATTGTGGGGTGTCAGACTGGATTGTGACGTCACAGAATGCATTGTGACGTCACAGAATGGATTGTGATGTCACAGAAGGGATTGTGACATCATCGAATATATTGTGATGTGAGGGGTTTGTGATGTCACACTTTGGATTGTGACGTCAGAGAATGTATTGTGACGTCACAGAATGCATTGGTGGGTGTCAGACTGGATTGTGACGTCACAGAATGCTTTGTGACGTCACAGAATGCATTGTGACGTCTCAGAATGTATTGTGACGTCACAGAATGGATTGTGGCGCGAGGGGATTGTGACGTCACACTTTGGATTGTGACGTCACAGAATGCATTGTGACGTCACAGAATGGATTGTGGGGTGTCAGATTGGATTGTGACGTCACAGAATTCATTGTGATGTCACAGAATGTATTGTGATGTCACAGAAGGAATTGTGACATCATCGAATGGATTGTGACGCGAGGGGATTGTGACGTCACACTTTGGATTGTGACGTCACAGAATGCATTGTCACTTCACAGAATGGATTGTGGGGTGTCAGAATGGATTCTGACGTCACACTTTGGATTGTGACGTCACAGAATGCATTGTGACTTCACAGAATGTATTGTGTTGTGTCAGAATGGATTGTGACGTCACAGAATGCATTGTGACGTCACACTTTGGATTGTGACGTCACAGAATGCATTGTGATGTCACAGAATGCATTGTGACGTCACACTTTGGATTGTGACGTCACAGAATGCATTGTGACGTCACAGAATGGATTGTGGGCTGTCAGACTGGATTGTGACGTCACAGAATGCATTGTGACGTCAAAGAATGCATTGTGGTGTGTCAGAATGGATTGTGACGTCACAGAATGCATTGTGACGTCACAGAATGGATTGTGACGTCACAGAATGCATTGTGACGCGTTTGGATTGTGACGTCACACTTTGGATTGTGACGTCACAGAATGCATTGTGACTTCACAGAATGGATTGTGGAGTGTCAGAATGGATTCTGACGTCACACTTTGGATTGTGACGTCACAGAATGCATTGTGACTTCACAGAATGTATTGTGTTGTGTCAGAATGGATTGTGACGTCACAGAATGCATTGTGACGTCACACTTTGGATTGTGACGTCACAGAATGCATTGTGACGTCACAGAATGCATTGTGACGTCACACTTTGGATTGTGACGTCACAGAACGCATTGTGACGTCACAGAATGTATTGTGGGGTGTCAGACTGGATTGTGACGTCACAGAATGCATTGTGACGTCAAAGAATGCATTGTGGTGTGTCAGAATGGATTGTGACGTCACAGAATGCATTGTGACGTCACACTTTGGATTGTGACGTCACAGAATGCATTGTGACGCGTTTGGATTGTGACGTCACACTTTGGATTGTGACCTCACAGAATGCATTGTGACGTCACAGAATGGATTGTGGGGTGTCAGAGTGGATTGTGACGTCACATAATGCATTGTGACGTCACAGAAGGGATTGTGACGTCACAGAATGCATTGTGACATCACAGAATGGATTCTGATGCGAGGGGATTGTGACGTCACACTTTGGATTGTGACGTCACAGAATGGATTGTGACGTCACAGAATGAATTTTGACGTCACAGAATGGATTGTGACGTGAGGGGATTGTGACGTCACACTTTGGATTGTGACGTCAGAGAATGGATTGTGACGTTACAGAAGGGATTGTGACATCATCGAATGGATTGTGACGCGAGGGGGTTGTGATGTCACACTTTGGATTGTGATGTCACAGAATGTATTGTGACGTCGCAGAATGGATTGGTGTGTCTCAGACTGGATTGTCACGTCACAGAATCCATTGTGACGTCATAGCATGGATTGTGACGTCACAGAATGGATTGTGACGTCACAGAATGGATTTTGACGCGCGGGGATTGTGACGTCACACTTTGGATTGTGACGTCACAGAATGCATTGTGACGTCACAGAATGGATTGTGGGGTGTCAGACTGGATTGTGACGTCACAGAATGCATTGTGACGTCACAGAATGGATTGTGATGTCACAGAAGGGATTGTGACATCATCGAATGTATTGTGATGTGAGGGGTTTGTGATGTCACACTTTGGATTGTGATGTCAGAGAATGTATTGTGACGTCACAGAATGCATTGGTGGGTGTCAGACTGGATTGTGACGTCACAGAATGCATTGTGACGTCACAGAATGCATTGTGACGTCTCAGAATGTATTGTGACGTCACAGAATGGATTGTGGCGCGAGGGGATTGTGACGTCACACTTTGGATTGTGACGTCACAGAATGCATTGTGACGTCACAGAATGGATTGTGGGGTGTCAGATTGGATTGTGACGTCACAGAATTCATTGTGATGTCACAGAATGTATTGTGATGTCACAGAAGGAATTGTGACATCATCGAATGGATTGTGACGCGAGGGGATTGTGACGTCACACTTTGGATTGTGACGTCACAGAATGCATTGTGACTTCACAGAATGGATTGTGGGGTGTCAGAATGGATTCTGACGTCACACTTTGGATTGTGACGTCACAGAATGCATTGTGACTTCACAGAATGTATTGTGTTGTGTCAGAATGGATTGTGACGTCACAGAATGCATTGTGACGTCACACTTTGGATTGTGACGTCACAGAATGCATTGTGACGTCACAGAATGCATTGTGACGTCACACTTTGGATTGTGACGTCACAGAATGCATTGTGACGTCACAGAATGGATTGTGGGGTGTCAGACTGGATTGTGACGTCACAGAATCCATTGTGACGTCATAGCATGGATTGTGACGTCACAGAATGGATTGTGACGTCACAGAAGGGATTTTGACGCGAGGGGATTGTGACGTCACACTTTGGATTGTGACGTCACAGAATGCATTGTGACGTCACAGAATGGATTGTGGGGTGTCAGACTGGATTGTGACGTCACAGAATGCATTGTGACGTCGCAGAATGGATTGGTGGGTCTCAGACTGGATTGTCACGTCACAGAATCCATTGTGACGTCATAGCATGGATTGTGACGTCACAGAATGGATTGTGACGTCACAGAAGGGATTGTGACGTCACAGAAGGGATTGTTACATCATCGGATGGATTGTGACGCGAGGGGATTGTGACGTCACACTTTGGATTGTGACGTCACAGAATGCATTGTGACGTCACAGAATGGATTCTGGGGTGTCAGGCTGGATTGTGACGTCACAGAATGCATTGTGACGTCATAGAATGGATTGTGATGTCTCAGAACGGATTGAGACATTACAGAATGGATTGTGATGCGATCTGATTGTGACGTCACACTTTGGATTGTGACGTCACAGAATGGATTGTGACGTCAGAGAATGGGTTGTGACGCGAGGGGATTGTGACATCACACTTTGGATTGTGACGTCATAGAATGTATTCTGACGTCACAGAATGAATTTTGACGTCACAGAATGGATTGTGACGTCACAGAATGCATTGTGACGTCACAGAATGCATTGTGGTGTGTAAGAATGGATTGTGACGTCACAAAATGCATTGTGAGGTCACACTTTGGATTGTGACGTCACAGAATGCATTGTGACGTCACAGAATGGATTGTGACGTCACACTTTGGATTGTGACGTCACAGAATGTATTGTGACGTCACAGAATGCATTGTGACGTCACAGAATGGATTGTGACGCGAGCGGATTGTGACGTCACACTTTGGATTGTGACCTCACAGAATGCATTGTGACGTCACAGAATGCATTGTGGGGTGTTAGACTTGATTGTTACGTCACAGAATGCATTGTGACGTCACAGAATGCATTGTGGTTTGTCAGAATGGATTGTGACGTCACAGAATGTATTGTGACGTCACAGAAGGTATTGTGACGTCACAGAAGGGATTCTGACGTCACAGAAGGGATTGTTACATCATCAGATGGATTGTGACGCGAGGGGATTGTGACGTCACACTTTGGATTGTGACGTCACAGAATGCATTGTGACATCACAGAATGGATTGTGGGGTGTCAGACTGGATTATGACGTCACAGAATGCATTGTGACGTCATAGAATGGATTGTGATGTCTCAGAACGGATTGAGACATTACAGAATGGATTGTGATGCGATCTGATTGTGACGTCACACTTTGGATTGTGACGTCACAGAATGGATTGTGACGTCAGAGAATGGGTTGTGACGCGAGGGGATTGTGACGTCACACTTTGGATTGTGACGTCATAGAATGTATTCTGACGTCACAGAATGAATTTTGACGTCACAGAATGGATTGTGACGTCACAGAAGGGATTGTGACATCATCGAATGGATTGTGACGCGAGGTGATTGTGACGTCAAACTTTGGATTGTGACGTCGGGGAATGGATTGTGACGTCACAGAACGCATTGGTGGGTGTCAGACTGGATTGTGAATTGACAGAATGGATTGTGACGTCACAGAATGGATTGTGACGTCACAGAATGGATTTTGACGTGAGGGGATTGTGACGTCACACTTTGGATTGTGACCTCACAGAATGCATTGTGACGTCACACTTTGGATTGTGACCTCACAGAATGCATTGTGACGTCACAGAATGCATTGTGACGTCACAGAAGGGATTGTGACATCATCGAATGGATTGTGACGCGAGGGGACTGTGACGTCAAACTTTCGATTGTGACGTCACAGAATGCATTGTGACGTCACAGAATGGATTGTGGGGTGTCAGACTGGATTGTGACGTCACAGAATGCATTGTGACGTCATAGAATGGATTGTGATGTCACAGAAGGGGTTGTGACATCTAAAAATGGATTGTGATGCGAGGGGATTGTGACGTCACACTTTGGATTGTGACGTCACAGAATGCATTGTGACGTCACAGAATGGATTGTGGGGTATCAGACTGGATTGTGACGTCACACTTTGGATTGTGACGTCACAGAATGCATTGTGACGTCACAGAATGGATTGTGGGGTGTCAGAATGGATTGTGACGTCACAGAATGCATTGTGACGTCACACTTTGGATTGTGACGTCACAGAACGCATTGTGACGTCACAGAATGGATTGTGACGTCACACTTTGGATTGTGACGTCACAGAATGTATTGTGACGTCACAGAAGGGATTGTGACGTCACAGAATGGATTGTGACGTCACAGAATGGATTGTGACGCGAGCGGATTGTTACGTCACACTTTGGATTGTGACCTCACAGAATGCATTGTGACGTCACAGAATGGATTGTGGGGTGTTAGACTGGATTGTGACGTCACAGAATGCATTGTGACGTCACAGAATGCATTGTGGTGTGTCAGAATGGATTGTGACGTCACAGAATGCATTGTGACGTCACACTTTGGATTGTGACGTCACAGAATGCATTGTGACGTCACAGAATGTATTGTGACGTCACAGAATGCATTGTGACTTCACAGAATGGATTGTGACGTCACAGAATGGATTGAGACATCATCGGATGGATTGTGACGCGAGGGGATTGTGACGTCACACTTTGGATTGTGACGTCACAGAATGCATTGTGACGTCACAGAATGGATTGTGGGGTGTCAGGCTGGATTGTGACGTCACAGAATGCATTGTGACGTCATAGAATGGATTGTGATGTCTCAGAACGGATTGAGACATTACAGAATGGATTGTGATGCGATCTGATTGTGACGTCACACTTTGGATTGTGACGTCACAGAATGGATTGTGACGTCAGAGAATGGGTTGTGACGCGAGGGGATTGTGACGTCACACTTTGGATTGTGACCTCACAGAATGCATTGTGACGTCACACTTTGGATTGTGACGTCACAGAATGGATTGTGACGTCAGAGAATGGGTTGTGACGCGAGGGGATTGTGACGTCAAACTTTGGATTGTGACGTCGGAGAATGGATTGTGACGTCACAGAACGCATTGGTGGGTGTCAGACTGGATTGTGAAGTTACAGAATGGATTGTGACGTCACAGAATGGATTGTGACGTCACAGAATGGATTTTGACGTGAGGGGATTGTGACGTCACACTTTGGATTGTGACCTCACAGAATGCATTGTGACGTCACAGAATGCATTGGTGGGTGTCAGACTGGGTTGTGACGTCACAGAATGCATTGTGACGTCACAGAATGCATTGTGACGTCACAGAAGGGATTGTGACATCATCGAATGGATTGTGACGCGAGGGGATTGTGACGTCAAACTTTCGATTGTGACGTCACAGAATGCATTGTGACGTCACAGAATGGATTGTGGGGTGTCAGACTGGATTGTGACGTCACAGAATGCATTGTGACGTCATAGAATGGATTGTGATGTCACAGAAGGGGTTGTGACATCTAAAAATGGATTGTGATGCGAGGGGATTGTGACGTCACACTTTGGATTGTGACGTCACACTTTGGATTGTGACGTCACAGAATGCATTGTGGGGTGTCAGAATGGATTGTGACGTCACACTTTGGATTGTGACGTCACAGAATGCATTGTGACGTCACAGAATGGATTGTGGGGTGTCAGAATGGATTGTGACGTCACAGAATGCATTGTGACGTCACACTTTGGATTGTGACGTCACAGAATGCATTGTGACGTCACAGAATGGATTGTGACGTCACACTTTGGATTGTGACGTCACAGAATGTATTGTGACGTCACAGAATGCATTGTGACGTCACAGAATGGATTGTGACGTCACAGAATGGATTGTGGGGTGTTAGACTGGATTGTGACGTCACAGAATGCATTGTGACGTCACAGAATGCATTGTGACGTCACAGAATGCATTGTGGTGTGTCATAATGGATTGTGACGTCACAGAATGCATTGTGACGTCACACTTTGGATTGTGACGTCACAGAATCCATTGTGACGTCATAGCATGGATTGTGACGTCACAGAATGGATTGTGACGTCACAGAAGGGATTTTGAGGCGAGGGGATTGTGACGTCACACTTTGGATTGTGACGTCACAGAATGCATTGTGACGTCACAGAATGGATTGTGGGGTGTCAGACTGGATTGTGACGTCACAGAATGCATTGTGACGTCACAGAATGCATTGTGGTGTGTCAGAATGGATTGTGATGTCACAGAATGCATTGTGACGTCACACTTTGGATTGTGACGTCTCAGAATGGATTGTGACGTTACAGAAGGGATTGTGTCTTCATCGAATGGATTGTGACGCGAGGGGTTTGTGATGTCACACTTTGGATTGTGATGTCACAGAATGTATTGTGACGTCGCAGAATGGATTGGTGGGTCTCAGACTGGATTGTCACGTCACAGAATCCATTGTGACGTCATAGCATGGATTGTGACGTCGGAGAATGGATTGTGACGTCACAGAACGCATTGGTGGGTGTCAGACTGGATTGTGAAGTTACAGAATGGATTGTGACGTCACAGAATGGATTGTGACGTCACAGAATGGATTTTGACGTGAGGGGATTGTGACGTCACACTTGGAATTGTGACCTCACAGAATGCATTGTGACGTCACAGAATGCATTTGTGGGTGTCAGACTGGGTTGTGACGTCACAGAATGCATTGTGACGTCACAGAATGTATTGTGACGTCAGAGAAGGGATTGTGACATCATCGAATGGATTGTGACGCGAGGGGATTGTGACGTCAAACTTTCGATTGTGACGTCACAGAATGCATTGTGACGTCACAGAATGGATTGTGGGGTGTCAGACTGGATTGTGACGTCACAGAATGCATTGTGACGTCATAGAATGGATTGTGATGTCACAGAAGGGGTTGTGACATCTAAAAATGGATTGTGATGCGAGGGGATTGTGACGTCACACTTTGGATTGTTACGTCACAGAATGGTTTGTGACGTCACAGAATGGATTGTGATGTCAGAGAAGGGATTGTGACATCATCGAATGGATTCTGACGCGAGCGGGTTCTGACGTCGAACTTTGGATTGTGACTTCACAGAATGCATTGTGACGTCACAGAAGGGATTGTGACATCATCGAAAGGATTGTGACGCGAGGGGATTTTGACATCACACTTTGGATTGTGACGTCACACTTTGGATTGTGACGTCACAGAATGGATTGTGACGTCACAGAAGGGATTGTGACGTCATCGAATGGATTGTGACGCGAGGGGTTTGTGACGTCACACTTTGGATTGTGACGTCACAGAAGGGATTGTGACGTCACAGAATGGATTGTGATGCGAGGGGATTGTGACGTCACACTTTGGATTGTGACGTCACATAATGGATTGTGACGTCACAGAATGAATTTTAACGTCACAGAATGGATTGTGACGTGAGGGGATTGTGACGTCACACTTTGGATTGTGACGTCAGAGAATGGATTGTGACGTTACAGAAGGGATTGTGACATCATCGAATGGATTGTGACGCGAGGGGTTTGTGATGTCACACTTTGGATTGTGATGTCACAGAATGTATTGTGACGTCGCAGAATGGATTGGTGCGTCTCAGACTGGATTGTCACGTCACAGAATCCATTGTGACGTCATAGCATGGATTGTGACGTCACAGAATGCATTGTGACGTCACAGAATGGATTGTGGGGTGTCAGACTGGATTGTGACGTCACAGAATGCATTGTGACGTCACGGAATGGATTGTGATGTCACAGAAGGGATTGTGACATCATCGAATGTATTGTGATGTGAGGGGTTTGTGATGTCACACTTTGGATTGTGACGTCAGAGAATGTATTGTGACGTCACAGAATGCATTGGTGGGTGTCAGACTGGATTGTGACGTCACAGAATGCATTGTGACGTCACAGAATGCATTGTGACGTCTCAGAATGGATTGTGACGTCACAGAATGGATTGAGGCGCGAGGGGATTGTGTCGTCACACTTTGGATTGTGACGTCACAGAATGCATTGTGACGTCACAGAATGGATTGTGGGGTGTCAGATTGGATTGTGACGTCACAGAATTCATTGTGATGTCACAGAATGTATTGTGATGTCACAGAAGGAATTGTGACATCATCGAATGGATTGTGACGCGAGGGGATTGTGACGTCACACTTTGGATTGTGACGTCACAGAATGCATTGTGACGTCACAGAATGGATTGTGGGGTGTCAGAATGGATTCTGACGTCACAGAATGCATTGTGACGTCACACTTTGGATTGTGACGTCACAGAATGCATTGTGACGTCACAGAATGGATTGTGACGTCACACTTTGGATTGTGACGTCACAGAATGTATTGTGACGTCACAGAATGCATTGTGACGTCACAGAATGGATTGTGGGGTGTCAGACTGGATTGTGACGTCACAGAATGCATTGTGACGTCTCAGAATGTATTGTGACGTCACAGAATGGATTTTGACGCGAGGGGATTGTGACGTCATACTTTGCATTGTGACATCACAGAATGCATTGTGACGTCACAGAATGTATTGTGGGGTGTCAGACTGGATTGTGACGTCACAGAATGCATTGTGATGTCACAGAATGGATTGTGATGTCACAGAAGGGATTGTGACATTATCGAATGGATTGTGACGCGAGGGGGTTGTGACATCACACTTTGGATTGTGACGTCACAGAATGCATTGTGACGTCACAGAATGGATTGTGGGGTGTCAGACTGGATTGTGACGTCACACTTTGGATTGTGACGTCACAGAATGCATTGTGACGTCACAGAATGGATTGTGGGGTGTCAGAATGGATTGTGACGTCACAGAATGCATTGTGACGTCACACTTTGGATTGTGACGTCACAGAATGCATTGTGACGTCACAGAATGGATTGTGACGTCACACTTTGGATTGTGACGTCACAGAATGTATTGTGACGTCACAGAAGGGATTGTGACGTCACAGAATGGATTGTGACATCACAGAATGGATTGTGACGCGAGCGGATTGTTACGTCACACTTTGGATTGTGACCTCACAGAATGCATTGTGACGTCACAGAATGGATTGTGGGGTGTTAGACTGGATTGTGACGTCACAGAATGCATTGTGACGTCACAGAATGCATTGTGGTGTGTCAGAATGGATTGTGACGTCACAGAATGCATTGTGACGTCACACTTTGGATTGTGACGTCACAGAATGCATTGTGACGTCACAGAATGTATTGTGACGTCACAGAATGCATTGTGACTTCACAGAATGGATTGTGACGTCACAGAATGGATTGAGACATCATCGGATGGATTGTGACGCGAGGGGATTGTGACGTCACACTTTGGATTGTGACGTCACAGAATGCATTGTGACGTCACAGAATGGATTGTGGGGTGTCAGATTGGATTGTGACGTCACAGAATTCATTGTGATGTCACAGAATGTATTGTGATGTCACAGAAGGAATTGTGACATCATCGAATGGATTGTGACGCGAGGGGATTGTGACGTCACACTTTGGATTGTGACGTCACAGAATGCATTGTGACGTCACAGAATGGATTGTGGGGTGTCAGAATGGATTCTGACGTCACAGAATGCATTGTGACGTCACACTTTGGATTGTGACGTCACAGAATGCATTGTGACGTCACAGAATGGATTGTGACGTCACACTTTGGATTGTGACGTCACAGAATGTATTGTGACGTCACAGAATGCATTGTGACGTCACAGAATGGATTGTGGGGTGTCAGACTGGATTGTGACGTCACAGAATGCATTGTGACGTCTCAGAATGTATTGTGACGTCACAGAATGGATTTTGACGCGAGGGGATTGTGACGTCATACTTTGCATTGTGACATCACAGAATGCATTGTGACGTCACAGAATGTATTGTGGGGTGTCAGACTGGATTGTGACGTCACAGAATGCATTGTGATGTCACAGAATGGATTGTGATGTCACAGAAGGGATTGTGACATTATCGAATGGATTGTGACGCGAGGGGGTTGTGACATCACACTTTGGATTGTGACGTCACAGAATGCATTGTGACGTCACAGAATGGATTGTGGGGTGTCAGACTGGATTGTGACGTCACACTTTGGATTGTGACGTCACAGAATGCATTGTGACGTCACAGAATGGATTGTGGGGTGTCAGAATGGATTGTGACGTCACAGAATGCATTGTGACGTCACACTTTGGATTGTGACGTCACAGAATGCATTGTGACGTCACAGAATGGATTGTGACGTCACACTTTGGATTGTGACGTCACAGAATGTATTGTGACGTCACAGAAGGGATTGTGACGTCACAGAATGGATTGTGACATCACAGAATGGATTGTGACGCGAGCGGATTGTTACGTCACACTTTGGATTGTGACCTCACAGAATGCATTGTGACGTCACAGAATGGATTGTGGGGTGTTAGACTGGATTGTGACGTCACAGAATGCATTGTGACGTCACAGAATGCATTGTGGTGTGTCAGAATGGATTGTGACGTCACAGAATGCATTGTGACGTCACACTTTGGATTGTGACGTCACAGAATGCATTGTGACGTCACAGAATGTATTGTGACGTCACAGAATGCATTGTGACTTCACAGAATGGATTGTGACGTCACAGAATGGATTGAGACATCATCGGATGGATTGTGACGCGAGGGGATTGTGACGTCACACTTTGGATTGTGACGTCACAGAATGCATTGTGACGTCACAGAATGGATTGTGGGGTGTCAGGCTGGATTGTGACGTCACAGAATGCATTGTGACGTCATAGAATGGATTGTGATGTCTCAGAACGGATTGAGACATTACAGAATGGATTGTGATGCGATCTGATTGTGACGTCACACTTTGGATTGTGACGTCACAGAATGGATTGTGACGTCAGAGAATGGGTTGTGACGCGAGGGGATTGTGACGTCACACTTTGGATTGTGACCTCACAGAATGCATTGTGACGTCACACTTTGGATTGTGACGTCACAGAATGGATTGTGACGTCAGAGAATGGGTTGTGACGCGAGGGGATTGTGACGTCAAACTTTGGATTGTGACGTCGGAGAATGGATTGTGACGTCACAGAACGCATTGGTGGGTGTCAGACTGGATTGTGAAGTTACAGAATGGATTGTGACGTCACAGAATGGATTGTGACGTCACAGAATGGATTTTGACGTGAGGGGATTGTGACGTCACACTTTGGATTGTGACCTCACAGAATGCATTGTGACGTCACAGAATGCATTGGTGGGTGTCAGACTGGGTTGTGACGTCACAGAATGCATTGTGACGTCACAGAATGCATTGTGACGTCACAGAAGGGATTGTGACATCATCGAATGGATTGTGACGCGAGGGGATTGTGACGTCAAACTTTCGATTGTGACGTCACAGAATGCATTGTGACGTCACAGAATGGATTGTGGGGTGTCAGACTGGATTGTGACGTCACAGAATGCATTGTGACGTCATAGAATGGATTGTGATGTCACAGAAGGGGTTGTGACATCTAAAAATGGATTGTGATGCGAGGGGATTGTGACGTCACACTTTGGATTGTGACGTCACAGAATGCATTGTGACGTCACAGAATGTATTGTGGGGTGTCAGAATGGATTGTGACGTCACACTTTGGATTGTGACGTCACAGAATGCATTGTGACGTCACAGAATGGATTGTGGGGTGTCAGAATGGATTGTGACGTCACAGAATGCATTGTGACGTCACACTTTGGATTGTGACGTCACAGAATGCATTGTGACGTCACAGAATGGATTGTGACGTCACACTTTGGATTGTGACGTCACAGAATGTATTGTGACGTCACAGAATGCATTGTGACGTCACAGAATGGATTGTGACTTCACAGAATGGATTGTGGGGTGTTAGACTGGATTGTGACGTCACAGAATGCATTGTGACGTCACAGAATGCATTGTGACGTCACAGAATGCATTGTGGTGTGTCATAATGGATTGTGACGTCACAGAATGCATTGTGACGTCACACTTTGGATTGTGACGTCACAGAATCCATTGTGACGTCATAGCATGGATTGTGACGTCACAGAATGGATTGTGACGTCACAGAAGGGATTTTGAGGCGAGGGGATTGTGACGTCACACTTTGGATTGTGACGTCACAGAATGCATTGTGACGTCACAGAATGGATTGTGGGGTGTCAGACTGGATTGTGACGTCACAGAATGCATTGTGACGTCACAGAATGCATTGTGGTGTGTCAGAATGGATTGTGATGTCACAGAATGCATTGTGACGTCACACTTTGGATTGTGACGTCTCAGAATGGATTGTGACGTTACAGAAGGGATTGTGTCTTCATCGAATGGATTGTGACGCGAGGGGTTTGTGATGTCACACTTTGGATTGTGATGTCACAGAATGTATTGTGACGTCGCAGAATGGATTGGTGGGTCTCAGACTGGATTGTCACGTCACAGAATCCATTGTGACGTCATAGCATGGATTGTGACGTCGGAGAATGGATTGTGACGTCACAGAACGCATTGGTGGGTGTCAGACTGGATTGTGAAGTTACACAATGGATTGTGACGTCACAGAATGGATTGTGACGTCACAGAATGGATTTTGACGTGAGGGGATTGTGACGTCACACTTGGAATTGTGACCTCACAGAATGCATTGTGACGTCACAGAATGCATTTGTGGGTGTCAGACTGGGTTGTGACGTCACAGAATGCATTGTGACGTCACAGAATGTATTGTGACGTCACAGAAGGGATTGTGACATCATCGAATGGATTGTGACGCGAGGGGATTGTGACGTCAAACTTTCGATTGTGACGTCACAGAATGCATTGTGACGTCACAGAATGGATTGTGGGGTGTCAGACTGGATTGTGACGTCACAGAATGCATTGTGACGTCATAGAATGGATTGTGATGTCACAGAAGGGGTTGTGACATCTAAAAATGGATTGTGATGCGAGGGGATTGTGACGTCACACTTTGGATTGTTACGTCACAGAATGGTTTGTGACGTCACAGAATGGATTGTGATGTCAGAGAAGGGATTGTGACATCATCGAATGGATTCTGACGCGAGCGGGTTCTGACGTCGAACTTTGGATTGTGACTTCACAGAATGCATTGTGACGTCACAGAAGGGATTGTGACATCATCGAAAGGATTGTGACGCGAGGGGATTTTGACATCACACTTTGGATTGTGACGTCACACTTTGGATTGTGACGTCACAGAATGGATTGTGACGTCACAGAAGGGATTGTGACGTCATCGAATGGATTGTGACGCGAGGGGTTTGTGACGTCACACTTTGGATTGTGACGTCACAGAAGGGATTGTGACGTCACAGAATGGATTGTGATGCGAGGGGATTGTGACGTCACACTTTGGATTGTGACGTCACATAATGGATTGTGACGTCACAGAATGAATTTTAACGTCACAGAATGGATTGTGACGTGAGGGGATTGTGACGTCACACTTTGGATTGTGACGTCAGAGAATGGATTGTGACGTTACAGAAGGGATTGTGACATCATCGAATGGATTGTGACGCGAGGGGTTTGTGATGTCACACTTTGGATTGTGATGTCACAGAATGTATTGTGACGTCGCAGAATGGATTGGTGCGTCTCAGACTGGATTGTCACGTCACAGAATCCATTGTGACGTCATAGCATGGATTGTGACGTCACAGAATGCATTGTGACGTCACAGAATGGATTGTGGGGTGTCAGACTGGATTGTGACGTCACAGAATGCATTGTGACGTCACGGAATGGATTGTGATGTCACAGAAGGGATTGTGACATCATCGAATGTATTGTGATGTGAGGGGTTTGTGATGTCACACTTTGGATTGTGACGTCAGAGAATGTATTGTGACGTCACAGAATGCATTGGTGGGTGTCAGACTGGATTGTGACGTCACAGAATGCATTGTGACGTCACAGAATGCATTGTGACGTCTCAGAATGGATTGTGACGTCACAGAATGGATTGAGGCGCGAGGGGATTGTGTCGTCACACTTTGGATTGTGACGTCACAGAATGCATTGTGACGTCACAGAATGGATTGTGGGGTGTCAGATTGGATTGTGACGTCACAGAATTCATTGTGATGTCACAGAATGTATTGTGATGTCACAGAAGGAATTGTGACATCATCGAATGGATTGTGACGCGAGGGGACTGTGACGTCACACTTTGGATTGTGACGTCACAGAATGCATTGTGACGTCACAGAATGGATTGTGGGGTGTCAGAATGGATTCTGACGTCACAGAATGCATTGTGACGTCACACTTTGGATTGTGACGTCACAGAATGCATTGTGACGTCACAGAATGGATTGTGACGTCACACTTTGGATTGTGACGTCACAGAATGTATTGTGACGTCACAGAATGCATTGTGACGTCACAGAATGGATTGTGGGGTGTCAGACTGGATTGTGACGTCACAGAATGCATTGTGACGTCTCAGAATGTATTGTGACGTCACAGAATGGATTTTGACGCGAGGGGATTGTGACGTCATACTTTGCATTGTGACATCACAGAATGCATTGTGACGTCACAGAATGTATTGTGGGGTGTCAGACTGGATTGTGACGTCACAGAATGCATTGTGATGTCACAGAATGGATTGTGATGTCACAGAAGGGATTGTGACATTATCGAATGGATTGTGACGCGAGGGGGTTGTGACATCACACTTTGGATTGTGACGTCACAGAATGCATTGTGACGTCACAGAATGGATTGTGGGGTGTCAGACTGGATTGTGACGTCACAGAATCCATTGTGACGTCATAGCATGGATTGTGACGTCACAGAATGGATTGTGACGTCACAGAAGGGATTTTGACGCGAGGGGATTGTGACGTCACACTTTGGATTGTGACGTCACAGAATGCATTGTGACGTCACAGAATGGATTGTGGGGTGTCAGACTGGATTGTGACGTCACAGAATGCATTGTGACGTCACAGAATGCATTGTGACGTCACAGAAGGGATTGTGACATCATCAAATGTATTGTGACGCGAGGGGTTTGTGATGTCACACTTTGGATTGTGACGTCAGAGAATGTAATTGTGACGTCACAGAATGCATTGTTGGGTGTCAGACTGGATTGTGACGTCACAGAATGCATTGTGACGTCATAGAACGGATTGTGATGTCACAGAAGGGATTATGACATCACAGAATGGATTGTGACGCGAGGGGATTGTGACGTCACACTTTGGATTGTGACGTCACAGAATGCATTGTGACGTCACAGAATGTATTGTGGGGTGTCAGAATGGATTGTGACGTCACACTTTGGATTGTGACGTCACAGAATGCATTGTGACGTCACAGAATGGATTGTGGGGTGTCAGAATGGATTGTGACGTCACAGAATGCATTGTGACGTCACACTTTGGATTGTGACGTCACAGAATGCATTGTGACGTCACAGAATGGATTGTGACGTCACACTTTGGATTGTGACGTCACAGAATGTATTGTGACGTCACAGAATGCATTGTGACGTCACAGAATGGATTGTGACGTCACAGAATGGATTGTGGGGTGTTAGACTGGATTGTGACGTCACAGAATGGATTGTGACGTCACAGAATGCATTGTGGTGTGTCAGAATGGATTGTGACGTCACAGAATGCATTGTGACGTCACACTTTGGATTGTGACGTCACAGAATCCATTGTGACGTCATAGCATGGATTGTGACGTCACAGAATGGATTGTGACGTCACAGAAGGGATTTTGAGGCGAGGGGATTGTGACGTCACACTTTGGATTGTGACGTCACAGAATGCATTGTGACGTCACAGAATGGATTGTGGGGTGTCAGACTGGATTGTGACGTCACAGAATGCATTGTGACGTCACAGAATGCATTGTGGTGTGTCAGAATGGATTGTGACGTCACAGAATGCATTGTGACGTCACACTTTGGATTGTGACGTCTCAGAATGGATTGTGACGTTACAGAAGGGATTGTGACATCATCGAATGGATTGTGACGCGAGGGGTTTGTGATGTCACACTTTGGATTGTGATGTCACAGAATGTATTGTGACGTCGCAGAATGGATTGGTGGGTCTCAGACTGGATTGTCACGTCACAGAATCCATTGTGACGTCATAGCATGGATTGTGACGTCGGAGAATGGATTGTGACGTCACAGAACGCATTGGTGGGTGTCAGACTGGATTGTGAAGTTACAGAATGGATTGTGACGTCACAGAATGGATTGTGACGTCACAGAATGGATTTTGACGTGAGGGGATTGTGACGTCACACTTGGGATTGTGACCTCACAGAATGCATTGTGACGTCACAGAAGGGATTGTGACATCATCGAAAGGATTGTGACGCGAGGGGATTTTGACATCACACTTTGGATTGTGACGTCACACTTTGGATTGTGACGTCACAGAATGGATTGTGACGTCACAGAAGGGATTGTGACGTCATCGAATGGATTGTGACGCGAGGGGTTTGTGACGTCACACTTTGGATTGTGACGTCACAGAAGGGATTGTGACGTCACAGAATGGATTGTGATGCGAGGGGATTGTGACGTCACACTTTGGATTGTGACGTCAGAGAATGGATTGTGACGTCACAGAATGAATTTTGACGTCACAGAATGGATTGTGACGTGAGGGGATTGTGACGTCACACTTTGGATTGTGACGTCAGAGAATGGATTGTGACGTTACAGAAGGGATTGTGACATCATCGAATGGATTGTGACGCGAGGGGTTTGTGATGTCACACTTTGGATTGTGATGTCACAGAATGTATTGTGACGTCGCAGAATGGATTGGTGGGTCTCAGACTGGATTGTCACGTCACAGAATCCATTGTCACGTCATAGCATGGATTGTGACGTCACAGAATGGATTGTGACGTCACAGAATGGATTTTGACGTGCGGGGATTGTGACGTCACACTTTGGATTGTGACGTCACAGAATGCATTGTGACGTCACAGAATGGATTGTGGGGTGTCAGACTGGATTCTGACGTCACAGAATGGATTGTGACGTCACAGAATGGATTGTGATGTCACAGAAGGGATTGTGACATCATCGAATGTATTGTGATGTGAGGGGTTTGTGATGTCACACTTTGGATTGTGACGTCAGAGAATGTATTGTGACGTCACAGAATGCATTGGTGGGTGTCAGACTGGATTGTGACGTCACAGAATGCATTGTGACGTCACAGAATGCATTGTGACGTCTCAGAATGGATTGTGACGTCACAGAATGGATTGTGGCGCGAGGGGATTGTGACGTCACACTTTGGGTTGTGACGTCACAGAATGCATTGTGACGTCACAGAATGGATTGTGGGGTGTCAGATTGGATTGTGACGTCACAGAATTCATTGTGATGTCACAGAATGTATTGTGATGTCACAGAAGGAATTGTGACATCATCGAATGGATTGTGACGCGAGGGGATTGTGACGTCACACTTTGGATTGTGACGTCACAGAATGCATTGTGACGTCACAGAATGGATTGTGGGGTGTCAGGCTGGATTGTGACGTCACAGAATGCATTGTGACGTCACAGAATGCATTGTGGTGTCACAGAATGCATTGTGGTGTGTCAGAATGGATTGTGACGTCACAGAATGCATTGTGACGTCACACTTTGGATTGTGACGTCACAGAATGCATTGTGACGTCACAGAATGGATTGTGACGTCACACTTTGGATTGTGACGTCACAGAATGTATTGTGACGTCACAGAATGCATTGTGACGTCACAGAATGGATTGTGGGGTGTCAGACTGGATTGTGACGTCACAGAATGCATTGTGACGTCTCAGAATGTATTGTGACGTCACAGAATGGATTTTGACGCGAGGGGATTGTGACGTCATACTTTGCATTGTGACATCACAGAATGCATTGTGACGTCACAGAATGTATTGTGGGGTGTCAGACTGGATTGTGACGTCACAGAATGCATTGTGATGTCACAGAATGGATTGTGATGTCACAGAAGGGATTGTGACATTATCGAATGGATTGTGACGCGAGGGGGTTGTGACATCACACTTTGGATTGTGACGTCACAGAATGCATTGTGACGTCACAGAATGGATTGTGGGGTGTCAGACTCGATTGTGACGTCACAGAATCCATTGTGACGTCATAGCATGGATTGTGACGTCACAGAATGGATTGTGACGTCACAGAAGGGATTTTGACGCGAGGGGATTGTGACGTCACACTTTGGATTGTGACGTCACAGAATGCATTGTGACGTCACAGAATGGATTGTGGGGTGTCAGACTGGATTGTGACGTCACAGAATGCATTGTGACGTCACAGAAGGGATTGTGATGTCACAGAAGGGATTGTGACATCATCGAATGTATTGTGACGCGAGGGGTTTGTGATTTCACACTTTGGATTGTGATGTCACAGAATGTATTGTGACGTCGCAGAATGGATTGGTGGGTCTCAGACTGGATTGTCACGTCACAGAATCCATTGTGACGTCGGAGAATGGATTGTGACGTCACAGAACGCATTGGTGGGTGTCAGACTGGATTGTGAAGTTACAGAATGGATTGTGACGTCACAGAATGGATTGTGACGTCACAGAATGGATTTTGACGTGAGGGGATTGTGACGTCACACTTGGGATTGTGACCTCACAGAATGCATTGTGACGTCACAGAATGCATTTGTGGGTGTCAGACTGGGTTGTGACGTCACAGAATGCATTGTGACGTCACAGAATGTATTGTGACGTCAGAGAAGGGATTGTGACATCATCGAATGGATTGTGACGCGAGGGGATTGTGACGTCAAACTTTCGATTGTGACGTCACAGAATGCATTGTGACGTCACAGAATGGATTGTGGGGTGTCAGACTGGATTGTGACGTCACAGAATGCATTGTGACGTCATAGAATGGATTGTGATGTCACAGAAGGGGTTGTGACATCTAAAAATGTATTGTGATGCGAGGGGATTGTGACGTCACACTTTGGATTGTTACGTCACAGAATGGTTTGTGACGTCACAGAATGGATTGTGATGTCAGAGAAGGGATTGTGACATCATCGAATGGATTCTGACGCGAGCGGGTTCTGACGTCGAACTTTGGATTGTGACTTCACACTTTGGATTGTGACGTCACAGAATGGATTGTGACGTCACAGAAGGGATTGTGACGTCATCGAATGGATTGTGACGCGAGGGGTTTGTGACGTCACACTTTGGATTGTGACGTCACAGAAGGGATTGTGACGTCACAGAATGGATTGTGATGCGAGGGGATTGTGACGTCACACTTTGGATTGTGACGTCAGAGAATGGATTGTGACGTCACAGAATGAATTTTGACGTCACAGAATGGATTGTGACGTGAGGGGATTGTGACGTCACACTTTGGATTGTGACGTCAGAGAATGGATTGTGACGTTACAGAAGGGATTGTGACATCATCGAATGGATTGTGACGCGAGGGGTTTGTGATGTCACACTTTGGATTGTGATGTCACAGAATGTATTGTGACGTCGCAGAATGGATTGGTGCGTCTCAGACTGGATTGTCACGTCACAGAATCCATTGTGACGTCATAGCATGGATTGTGACGTCACAGAATGCATTGTGACGTCACAGAATGGATTGTGGGGTGTCAGACTGGATTGTGACGTCACAGAATGCATTGTGACGTCACGGAATGGATTGTGATGTCACAGAAGGGATTGTGACATCATCGAATGTATTGTGATGTGAGGGGTTTGTGATGTCACACTTTGGATTGTGACGTCAGAGAATGTATTGTGACGTCACAGAATGCATTGGTGGGTGTCAGACTGGATTGTGACGTCACAGAATGTATTGTGACGTCACAGAATGCATTGTGACGTCACAGAATGGATTGTGGGGTGTCAGACTGGATTGTGACGTCACAGAATGCATTGTGACGTCTCAGAATGTATTGTGACGTCACAGAATGGATTTTGACGCGAGGGGATTGTGACGTCATACTTTGCATTGTGACATCACAGAATGCATTGTGACGTCACAGAATGTATTGTGGGGTGTCAGACTGGATTGTGACGTCACAGAATCCATTGTGACGTCATAGCATGGATTGTGACGTCACAGAATGGATTGTGACGTCACAGAAGGGGATTTTGACGCGAGGGGATTGTGACGTCACACTTTGGATTGTGACGTCACAGAATGCATTGTGACGTCACAGAATGGATTGTGGGGTGTCAGACTGGATTGTGACGTCACAGAATGCATTGTGACGTCACAGAAGGGATTGTGATGTCACAGAAGGGATTGTGACATCATCAAATGTATTGTGACGCGAGGGGTTTGTGATGTCACACTTTGGATTGTGACGTCAGAGAATGTAATTGTGACGTCACAGAATGCATTGTTGGGTGTCAGACTGGATTGTGACGTCACAGAATGCATTGTGACGTCATAGAACGGATTGTGATGTCACAGAAGGGATTATGACATCACAGAATGGATTGTGATGCGAGGGGATTGTGACGTCACACTTTGGATTGTGACGTCACAGAATGCATTGTGACGTCACAGAATGGATTGTGGGGTGTCAGAATGGATTGTGACGTCACAGAATGCATTGTGACGTCACACTTTGGATTGTGACGTCACAGAATGCATTGTGACGTCACAGAATGGATTGTGACGTCACACTTTGGATTGTGACGTCACAGAATGTATTGTGACGTCACAGAATGCATTGTGACGTCACAGAATGGATTGTGACGTCACAGAATGGATTGTGGGGTGTTAGACTGGATTGTGACGTCACAGAATGCATTGTGACGTCACAGAATGCATTGTGGTGTGTCAGAATGGATTGTGACGTCACAGAATGCATTGTGACGTCACACTTTGGATTGTGACGTCACAGAATCCATTGTGACGTCATAGCATGGATTGTGACGTCACAGAATGGATTGTGACGTCACAGAAGGGATTTTGAGGCGAGGGGATTGTGACGTCACACTTTGGATTGTGACGTCACAGAATGCATTGTGACGTCACAGAATGGATTGTGGGGTGTCAGACTGGATTGTGACGTCACAGAATGCATTGTGACGTCACAGAATGCATTGTGGTGTGTCAGAATGGATTGTGATGTCACAGAATGCATTGTGACGTCACACTTTGGATTGTGACGTCTCAGAATGGATTGTGACGTTACAGAAGGGATTGTGACATCATCGAATGGATTGTGACGCGAGGGGTTTGTGATGTCACACTTTGGATTGTGATGTCACAGAATGTATTGTGACGTCGCAGAATGGATTGGTGGGTCTCAGACTGGATTGTCACGTCACAGAATCCATTGTGACGTCATAGCATGGATTGTGACGTCGGAGAATGGATTGTGACGTCACAGAACGCATTGGTGGGTGTCAGACTGGATTGTGAAGTTACAGAATGGATTGTGACGTCACAGAATGGATTGTGACGTCACAGAATGGATTTTGACGTGAGGGGATTGTGACGTCACACTTGGGATTGTGACCTCACAGAATGCATTGTGACGTCACAGAAGGGCTTGTGACATCATCGAAAGGATTGTGACGCGAGGGGATTTTGACATCACACTTTGGATTGTGACGTCACACTTTGGATTGTGACGTCACAGAATGGATTGTGACGTCACAGAAGGGATTGTGACGTCATCGAATGGATTGTGACGCGAGGGGTTTGTGACGTCACACTTTGGATTGTGACGTCACAGAAGGGATTGTGACGTCACAGAATGGATTGTGATGCGAGGGGATTGTGACGTCACACTTTGGATTGTGACGTCAGAGAATGGATTGTGACGTCACAGAATGAATTTTGACGTCACGGAATGGATTGTGACGTGAGGGGATTGTGACGTCACACTTTGGATTGTGACGTCAGAGAATGGATTGTGACGTTACAGAAGGGATTGTGACATCATCGAATGGATTGTGACGCGAGGGGTTTGTGATGTCACACTTTGGATTGTGATGTCACAGAATGTATTGTGACGTCGCAGAATGGATTGGTGGGTCTCAGACTGGATTGTCACGTCACAGAATCCATTGTGACGTCATAGCATGGATTGTGACGTCACAGAATGGATTGTGACGTCACAGAATGGATTTTGACGCGCGGGGATTGTGACGTCACACTTTGGATTGTGACGTCACAGAATGCATTGTGACGTCACAGAATGGATTGTGGGGTGTCAGACTGGATTCTGACGTCACAGAATGGATTGTGACGTCACAGAATGGATTGTGATGTCACAGAAGGGATTGTGACATCATCGAATGTATTGTGATGTGAGGGGTTTGTGATGTCACACTTTGGATTGTGACGTCAGAGAATGTATTGTGACGTCACAGAATGCATTGGTGGGTGTCAGACTGGATTGTGACGTCACAGAATGCATTGTGACGTCACAGAATGCATTGTGACGTCTCAGAATGGATTGTGACGTCACAGAATGGATTGTGGCGCGAGGGGATTGTGACGTCACACTTTGGGTTGTGACGTCACAGAATGCATTGTGACGTCACAGAATGGATTGTGGGGTGTCAGACTGGATTGTGACGTCACAGAATGCATTGTGACGTCACAGAAGGGATTGTGACGTCTCAGAATGGATTGTGACGTCACAGAATGGATTGAGGCGCGAGGGGATTGTGTCGTCACACTTTGGATTGTGACGTCACAGAATGCATTGTGACGTCACAGAATGGATTGTGGGGTGTCAGATTGGATTGTGACGTCACAGAATTCATTGTGATGTCACAGAATGTATTGTGATGTCACAGAAGGAATTGTGACATCATCGAATGGATTGTGACGCGAGGGGACTGTGACGTCACACTTTGGATTGTGACGTCACAGAATGCATTGTGACGTCACAGAATGGATTGTGGGGTGTCAGAATGGATTCTGACGTCACAGAATGCATTGTGACGTCACACTTTGGATTGTGACGTCACAGAATGCATTGTGACGTCACAGAATGGATTGTGACGTCACACTTTGGATTGTGACGTCACAGAATGTATTGTGACGTCACAGAATGCATTGTGACGTCACAGAATGGATTGTGACGTCACAGAATGGATTGTGGGGTGTTAGACTGGATTGTGACGTCACAGAATGCATTGTGACGTCACAGAATGCATTGTGGTGTGTCAGAATGGATTGTGACGTCACAGAATGCATTGTGACGTCACACTTTGGATTGTGACGTCACAGAATCCATTGTGACGTCATAGCATGGATTGTGACGTCACAGAATGGATTGTGACGTCACAGAAGGGATTTTGAGGCGAGGGGATTGTGACGTCACACTTTGGATTGTGACGTCACAGAATGCATTGTGACGTCACAGAATGGATTGTGGGGTGTCAGACTGGATTGTGACGTCACAGAATGCATTGTGACGTCACAGAATGCATTGTGGTGTGTCAGAATGGATTGTGATGTCACAGAATGCATTGTGACGTCACACTTTGGATTGTGACGTCTCAGAATGGATTGTGACGTTACAGAAGGGATTGTGACATCATCGAATGGATTGTGACGCGAGGGGTTTGTGATGTCACACTTTGGATTGTGATGTCACAGAATGTATTGTGACGTCGCAGAATGGATTGGTGGGTCTCAGACTGGATTGTCACGTCACAGAATCCATTGTGACGTCATAGCATGGATTGTGACGTCGGAGAATGGATTGTGACGTCACAGAACGCATTGGTGGGTGTCAGACTGGATTGTGAAGTTACAGAATGGATTGTGACGTCACAGAATGGATTGTGACGTCACAGAATGGATTTTGACGTGAGGGGATTGTGACGTCACACTTGGGATTGTGACCTCACAGAATGCATTGTGACGTCACAGAAGGGCTTGTGACATCATCGAAAGGATTGTGACGCGAGGGGATTTTGACATCACACTTTGGATTGTGACGTCACACTTTGGATTGTGACGTCACAGAATGGATTGTGACGTCACAGAAGGGATTGTGACGTCATCGAATGGATTGTGACGCGAGGGGTTTGTGACGTCACACTTTGGATTGTGACGTCACAGAAGGGATTGTGACGTCACAGAATGGATTGTGATGCGAGGGGATTGTGACGTCACACTTTGGATTGTGACGTCAGAGAATGGATTGTGACGTCACAGAATGAATTTTGACGTCACGGAATGGATTGTGACGTGAGGGGATTGTGACGTCACACTTTGGATTGTGACGTCAGAGAATGGATTGTGACGTTACAGAAGGGATTGTGACATCATCGAATGGATTGTGACGCGAGGGGTTTGTGATGTCACACTTTGGATTGTGATGTCACAGAATGTATTGTGACGTCGCAGAATGGATTGGTGGGTCTCAGACTGGATTGTCACGTCACAGAATCCATTGTGACGTCATAGCATGGATTGTGACGTCACAGAATGGATTGTGACGTCACAGAATGGATTTTGACGCGCGGGGATTGTGACGTCACACTTTGGATTGTGACGTCACAGAATGCATTGTGACGTCACAGAATGGATTGTGGGGTGTCAGACTGGATTCTGACGTCACAGAATGGATTGTGACGTCACAGAATGGATTGTGATGTCACAGAAGGGATTGTGACATCATCGAATGTATTGTGATGTGAGGGGTTTGTGATGTCACACTTTGGATTGTGACGTCAGAGAATGTATTGTGACGTCACAGAATGCATTGGTGGGTGTCAGACTGGATTGTGACGTCACAGAATGCATTGTGACGTCACAGAATGCATTGTGACGTCTCAGAATGGATTGTGACGTCACAGAATGGATTGTGGCGCGAGGGGATTGTGACGTCACACTTTGGGTTGTGACGTCACAGAATGCATTGTGACGTCACAGAATGGATTGTGGGGTGTCAGATTGGATTGTGACGTCACAGAATTCATTGTGATGTCACAGAATGTATTGTGATGTCACAGAAGGAATTGTGACATCATCGAATGGATTGTGACGCGAGGGGATTGTGACGTCACACTTTGGATTGTGACGTCACAGAATGCATTGTGACGTCACAGAATGGATTGTGGGGTGTCAGGCTGGATTGTGACGTCACAGAATGCATTGTGACGTCACAGAATGCATTGTGGTGTCACAGAATGCATTGTGGTGTGTCAGAATGGATTGTGACGTCACAGAATGCATTGTGACGTCACACTTTGGATTGTGACGTCACAGAATGCATTGTGACGTCACAGAATGGATTGTGACGTCACACTTTGGATTGTGACGTCACAGAATGTATTGTGACGTCACAGAATGCATTGTGACGTCACAGAATGGATTGTGGGGTGTCAGACTGGATTGTGACGTCACAGAATGCATTGTGACGTCTCAGAATGTATTGTGACGTCACAGAATGGATTTTGACGCGAGGGGATTGTGACGTCATACTTTGCATTGTGACATCACAGAATGCATTGTGACGTCACAGAATGTATTGTGGGGTGTCAGACTGGATTGTGACGTCACAGAATGCATTGTGATGTCACAGAATGGATTGTGATGTCACAGAAGGGATTGTGACATTATCGAATGGATTGTGACGCGAGGGGGTTGTGACATCACACTTTGGATTGTGACGTCACAGAATGCATTGTGACGTCACAGAATGGATTGTGGGGTGTCAGACTCGATTGTGACGTCACAGAATCCATTGTGACGTCATAGCATGGATTGTGACGTCACAGAATGGATTGTGACGTCACAGAAGGGATTTTGACGCGAGGGGATTGTGACGTCACACTTTGGATTGTGACGTCACAGAATGCATTGTGACGTCACAGAATGGATTGTGGGGTGTCAGACTGGATTGTGACGTCACAGAATGCATTGTGACGTCACAGAAGGGATTGTGATGTCACAGAAGGGATTGTGACATCATCGAATGTATTGTGACGCGAGGGGTTTGTGATGTCACACTTTGGATTGTGATGTCACAGAATGTATTGTGACGTCGCAGAATGGATTGGTGGGTCTCAGACTGGATTGTCACGTCACAGAATCCATTGTGACGTCGGAGAATGGATTGTGACGTCACAGAACGCATTGGTGGGTGTCAGACTGGATTGTGAAGTTACAGAATGGATTGTGACGTCACAGAATGGATTGTGACGTCACAGAATGGATTTTGACGTGAGGGGATTGTGACGTCACACTTGGGATTGTGACCTCACAGAATGCATTGTGACGTCACAGAATGCATTTGTGGGTGTCAGACTGGGTTGTGACGTCACAGAATGCATTGTGACGTCACAGAATGTATTGTGACGTCAGAGAAGGGATTGTGACATCATCGAATGGATTGTGACGCGAGGGGATTGTGACGTCAAACTTTCGATTGTGACGTCACAGAATGCATTGTGACGTCACAGAATGGATTGTGGGGTGTCAGACTGGATTGTGACGTCACAGAATGCATTGTGACGTCATAGAATGGATTGTGATGTCACAGAAGGGGTTGTGACATCTAAAAATGTATTGTGATGCGAGGGGATTGTGACGTCACACTTTGGATTGTTACGTCACAGAATGGTTTGTGACGTCACAGAATGGATTGTGATGTCAGAGAAGGGATTGTGACATCATCGAATGGATTCTGACGCGAGCGGGTTCTGACGTCGAACTTTGGATTGTGACTTCACACTTTGGATTGTGACGTCACAGAATGGATTGTGACGTCACAGAAGGGATTGTGACGTCATCGAATGGATTGTGACGCGAGGGGTTTGTGACGTCACACTTTGGATTGTGACGTCACAGAAGGGATTGTGACGTCACAGAATGGATTGTGATGCGAGGGGATTGTGACGTCACACTTTGGATTGTGACGTCAGAGAATGGATTGTGACGTCACAGAATGAATTTTGACGTCACAGAATGGATTGTGACGTGAGGGGATTGTGACGTCACACTTTGGATTGTGACGTCAGAGAATGGATTGTGACGTTACAGAAGGGATTGTGACATCATCGAATGGATTGTGACGCGAGGGGTTTGTGATGTCACACTTTGGATTGTGATGTCACAGAATGTATTGTGACGTCGCAGAATGGATTGGTGCGTCTCAGACTGGATTGTCACGTCACAGAATCCATTGTGACGTCATAGCATGGATTGTGACGTCACAGAATGCATTGTGACGTCACAGAATGGATTGTGGGGTGTCAGACTGGATTGTGACGTCACAGAATGCATTGTGACGTCACGGAATGGATTGTGATGTCACAGAAGGGATTGTGACATCATCGAATGTATTGTGATGTGAGGGGTTTGTGATGTCACACTTTGGATTGTGACGTCAGAGAATGTATTGTGACGTCACAGAATGGATTGGTGGGTGTCAGACTGGATTGTGACGTCACAGAATGCATTGTGACGTCACAGAATGCATTGTGACGTCTCAGAATGGATTGTGACGTCACAGAAGGGATTGAGGCGCGAGGGGATTGTGTCGTCACACTTTGGATTGTGACGTCACAGAATGCATTGTGACGTCACAGAATGGATTGTGGGGTGTCAGATTGGATTGTGACGTCACAGAATTCATTGTGATGTCACAGAATGTATTGTGATGTCACAGAAGGAATTGTGACATCATCGAATGGATTGTGACGCGAGGGGATTGTGACGTCACACTTTGGATTGTGACGTCACAGAATGCATTGTGACGTCACAGAATGGATTGTGGGGTGTCAGAATGGATTCTGACGTCACAGAATGCATTGTGACGTCACACTTTGGATTGTGACGTCACAGAATGCATTGTGACGTCACAGAATGGATTGTGACGTCACACTTTGGATTGTGACGTCACAGAATGTATTGTGACGTCACAGAATGCATTGTGACGTCACAGAATGGATTGTGGGGTGTCAGACTGGATTGTGACGTCACAGAATGCATTGTGACGTCTCAGAATGTATTGTGACGTCACAGAATGGATTTTGACGCGAGGGGATTGTGACGTCATACTTTGCATTGTGACATCACAGAATGCATTGTGACGTCACAGAATGTATTGTGGGGTGTCAGACTGGATTGTGACGTCACAGAATCCATTGTGACGTCATAGCATGGATTGTGACGTCACAGAATGGATTGTGACGTCACAGAAGGGGATTTTGACGCGAGGGGATTGTGACGTCACACTTTGGATTGTGACGTCACAGAATGCATTGTGACGTCACAGAATGGATTGTGGGGTGTCAGACTGGATTGTGACGTCACAGAATGCATTGTGACGTCACAGAAGGGATTGTGATGTCACAGAAGGGATTGTGACATCATCAAATGTATTGTGACGCGAGGGGTTTGTGATGTCACACTTTGGATTGTGACGTCAGAGAATGTAATTGTGACGTCACAGAATGCATTGTTGGGTGTCAGACTGGATTGTGACGTCACAGAATGCATTGTGACGTCATAGAACGGATTGTGATGTCACAGAAGGGATTATGACATCACAGAATGGATTGTGATGCGAGGGGATTGTGACGTCACACTTTGGATTGTGACGTCACAGAATGCATTGTGACGTCACAGAATGGATTGTGGGGTGTCAGAATGGATTGTGACGTCACAGAATGCATTGTGACGTCACACTTTGGATTGTGACGTCACAGAATGCATTGTGACGTCACAGAATGGATTGTGACGTCACACTTTGGATTGTGACGTCACAGAATGTATTGTGACGTCACAGAATGCATTGTGACGTCACAGAATGGATTGTGACGTCACAGAATGGATTGTGGGGTGTTAGACTGGATTGTGACGTCACAGAATGCATTGTGACGTCACAGAATGCATTGTGGTGTGTCAGAATGGATTGTGACGTCACAGAATGCATTGTGACGTCACACTTTGGATTGTGACGTCACAGAATCCATTGTGACGTCATAGCATGGATTGTGACGTCACAGAATGGATTGTGACGTCACAGAAGGGATTTTGAGGCGAGGGGATTGTGACGTCACACTTTGGATTGTGACGTCACAGAATGCATTGTGACGTCACAGAATGGATTGTGGGGTGTCAGACTGGATTGTGACGTCACAGAATGCATTGTGACGTCACAGAATGCATTGTGGTGTGTCAGAATGAATTGTGACGTCACAGAATGCATTGTGACGTCACACTTTGGATTGTGACGTCTCAGAATGGATTGTGACGTTACAGAAGGGATTGTGACATCATCGAATGGATTGTGACGCGAGGGGTTTGTGATGTCACACTTTGGATTGTGATGTCACAGAATGTATTGTGACGTCGCAGAATGGATTGGTGGGTCTCAGACTGGATTGTCACGTCACAGAATCCATTGTGACGTCATAGCATGGATTGTGACGTCGGAGAATGGATTGTGACGTTACAGAACGCATTGGTGGGTGTCAGACTGGATTGTGAAGTTACAGAATGGATTGTGACGTCACAGAATGGATTGTGACGTCACAGAATGGATTTTGACGTGAGGGGATTGTGACGTCACACTTGGGATTGTGACCTCACAGAATGCATTGTGACGTCACAGAAGGGATTGTGACATCATCGAAAGGATTGTGACGCGAGGGGATTTTGACATCACACTTTGGATTGTGACGTCACACTTTGGATTGTGACGTCACAGAATGGATTGTGACGTCACAGAAGGGATTGTGACGTCATCGAATGGATTGTGACGCGAGGGGTTTGTGACGTCACACTTTGGATTGTGACGTCACAGAAGGGATTGTGACGTCACAGAATGGATTGTGATGCGAGGGGATTGTGACGTCACACTTTGGATTGTGACGTCAGAGAATGGATTGTGACGTCACAGAATGAATTTTGACGTCACAGAATGGATTGTGACGTGAGGGGATTGTGACGTCACACTTTGGATTGTGACGTCAGAGAATGGATTGTGACGTTACAGAAGGGATTGTGACATCATCGAATGGATTGTGACGCGAGGGGTTTGTGATGTCACACTTTGGATTGTGATGTCACAGAATGTATTGTGACGTCGCAGAATGGATTGGTGGGTCTCAGACTGGATTGTCACGTCACAGAATCCATTGTGACGTCATAGCATGGATTGTGACGTCACAGAATGGATTGTGACGTCACAGAATGGATTTTGACGCGCGGGGATTGTGACGTCACACTTTGGATTGTGACGTCACAGAATGCATTGTGACGTCACAGAATGGATTGTGGGGTGTCAGACTGGATTCTGACGTCACAGAATGGATTGTGACGTCACAGAATGGATTGTGATGTCACAGAAGGGATTGTGACATCATCGAATGTATTGTGATGTGAGGGGTTTGTGATGTCACACTTTGGATTGTGACGTCAGAGAATGTATTGTGACGTCACAGAATGCATTGGTGGGTGTCAGACTGGATTGTGACGTCACAGAATGCATTGTGACGTCACAGAATGCATTGTGACGTCTCAGAATGGATTGTGACGTCACAGAATGGATTGTGGCGCGAGGGGATTGTGACGTCACACTTTGGGTTGTGACGTCACAGAATGCATTGTGACGTCACAGAATGGATTGTGGGGTGTCAGATTGGATTGTGACGTCACAGAATTCATTGTGATGTCACAGAATGTATTGTGATGTCACAGAAGGAATTGTGACATCATCGAATGGATTGTGACGCGAGGGGATTGTGACGTCACACTTTGGATTGTGACGTCACAGAATGCATTGTGACGTCACAGAATGGATTGTGGGGTGTCAGGCTGGATTGTGACGTCACAGAATGCATTGTGACGTCACAGAATGCATTGTGGTGTCACAGAATGCATTGTGGTGTGTCAGAATGGATTGTGACGTCACAGAATGCATTGTGACGTCACACTTTGGATTGTGACGTCACAGAATGCATTGTGACGTCACAGAATGGATTGTGACGTCACACTTTGGATTGTGACGTCACAGAATGTATTGTGACGTCACAGAATGCATTGTGACGTCACAGAATGGATTGTGGGGTGTCAGACTGGATTGTGACGTCACAGAATGCATTGTGACGTCTCAGAATGTATTGTGACGTCACAGAATGGATTTTGACGCGAGGGGATTGTGACGTCATACTTTGCATTGTGACATCACAGAATGCATTGTGACGTCACAGAATGTATTGTGGGGTGTCAGACTGGATTGTGACGTCACAGAATGCATTGTGATGTCACAGAATGGATTGTGATGTCACAGAAGGGATTGTGACATTATCGAATGGATTGTGACGCGAGGGGGTTGTGACATCACACTTTGGATTGTGACGTCACAGAATGCATTGTGACGTCACAGAATGGATTGTGGGGTGTCAGACTCGATTGTGACGTCACAGAATCCATTGTGACGTCATAGCATGGATTGTGACGTCACAGAATGGATTGTGACGTCACAGAAGGGATTTTGACGCGAGGGGATTGTGACGTCACACTTTGGATTGTGACGTCACAGAATGCATTGTGACGTCACAGAATGGATTGTGGGGTGTCAGACTGGATTGTGACGTCACAGAATGCATTGTGACGTCACAGAAGGGATTGTGATGTCACAGAAGGGATTGTGACATCATCGAATGTATTGTGACGCGAGGGGTTTGTGATGTCACACTTTGGATTGTGATGTCACAGAATGTATTGTGACGTCGCAGAATGGATTGGTGGGTCTCAGACTGGATTGTCACGTCACAGAATCCATTGTGACGTCGGAGAATGGATTGTGACGTCACAGAACGCATTGGTGGGTGTCAGACTGGATTGTGAAGTTACAGAATGGATTGTGACGTCACAGAATGGATTGTGACGTCACAGAATGGATTTTGACGTGAGGGGATTGTGACGTCACACTTGGGATTGTGACCTCACAGAATGCATTGTGACGTCACAGAATGCATTTGTGGGTGTCAGACTGGGTTGTGACGTCACAGAATGCATTGTGACGTCACAGAATGTATTGTGACGTCAGAGAAGGGATTGTGACATCATCGAATGGATTGTGACGCGAGGGGATTGTGACGTCAAACTTTCGATTGTGACGTCACAGAATGCATTGTGACGTCACAGAATGGATTGTGGGGTGTCAGACTGGATTGTGACGTCACAGAATGCATTGTGACGTCATAGAATGGATTGTGATGTCACAGAAGGGGTTGTGACATCTAAAAATGTATTGTGATGCGAGGGGATTGTGACGTCACACTTTGGATTGTTACGTCACAGAATGGTTTGTGACGTCACAGAATGGATTGTGATGTCAGAGAAGGGATTGTGACATCATCGAATGGATTCTGACGCGAGCGGGTTCTGACGTCGAACTTTGGATTGTGACTTCACACTTTGGATTGTGACGTCACAGAATGGATTGTGACGTCACAGAAGGGATTGTGACGTCATCGAATGGATTGTGACGCGAGGGGTTTGTGACGTCACACTTTGGATTGTGACGTCACAGAAGGGATTGTGACGTCACAGAATGGATTGTGATGCGAGGGGATTGTGACGTCACACTTTGGATTGTGACGTCAGAGAATGGATTGTGACGTCACAGAATGAATTTTGACGTCACAGAATGGATTGTGACGTGAGGGGATTGTGACGTCACACTTTGGATTGTGACGTCAGAGAATGGATTGTGACGTTACAGAAGGGATTGTGACATCATCGAATGGATTGTGACGCGAGGGGTTTGTGATGTCACACTTTGGATTGTGATGTCACAGAATGTATTGTGACGTCGCAGAATGGATTGGTGCGTCTCAGACTGGATTGTCACGTCACAGAATCCATTGTGACGTCATAGCATGGATTGTGACGTCACAGAATGCATTGTGACGTCACAGAATGGATTGTGGGGTGTCAGACTGGATTGTGACGTCACAGAATGCATTGTGACGTCACGGAATGGATTGTGACATCATCGAATGTATTGTGATGTGAGGGGTTTGTGATGTCACACTTTGGATTGTGACGTCAGAGAATGTATTGTGACGTCACAGAATGCATTGGTGGGTGTCAGACTGGATTGTGACGTCACAGAATGTATTGTGACGTCACAGAATGCATTGTGACGTCACAGAATGGATTGTGGGGTGTCAGACTGGATTGTGACGTCACAGAATGCATTGTGACGTCTCAGAATGTATTGTGACGTCACAGAATGGATTTTGACGCGAGGGGATTGTGACGTCATACTTTGCATTGTGACATCACAGAATGCATTGTGACGTCACAGAATGTATTGTGGGGTGTCAGACTGGATTGTGACGTCACAGAATCCATTGTGACGTCATAGCATGGATTGTGACGTCACAGAATGGATTGTGACGTCACAGAAGGGGATTTTGACGCGAGGGGATTGTGACGTCACACTTTGGATTGTGACGTCACAGAATGCATTGTGACGTCACAGAATGGATTGTGGGGTGTCAGACTGGATTGTGACGTCACAGAATGCATTGTGACGTCACAGAAGGGATTGTGATGTCACAGAAGGGATTGTGACATCATCAAATGTATTGTGACGCGAGGGGTTTGTGATGTCACACTTTGGATTGTGACGTCAGAGAATGTAATTGTGACGTCACAGAATGCATTGTTGGGTGTCAGACTGGATTGTGACGTCACAGAATGCATTGTGACGTCATAGAACGGATTGTGATGTCACAGAAGGGATTATGACATCACAGAATGGATTGTGATGCGAGGGGATTGTGACGTCACACTTTGGATTGTGACGTCACAGAATGCATTGTGACGTCACAGAATGGATTGTGGGGTGTCAGAATGGATTGTGACGTCACAGAATGCATTGTGACGTCACACTTTGGATTGTGACGTCACAGAATGCATTGTGACGTCACAGAATGGATTGTGACGTCACACTTTGGATTGTGACGTCACAGAATGTATTGTGACGTCACAGAATGGATTGTGGGGTGTCAGACTGGATTGTGGGGTGTCAGACTGGATTGTGACGTCACAGAATGCATTGTGACGTCACAGAAGGGATTGTGATGTCACAGAAGGGATTGTGACATCATCGAATGTATTGTGACGCGAGGGGTTTGTGATGTCACACTTTGGATTGTGATGTCACAGAATGTATTGTGACGTCGCAGAATGGATTGGTGGGTCTCAGACTGGATTGTCACGTCACAGAATCCATTGTGACGTCGGAGAATGGATTGTGACGTCACAGAACGCATTGGTGGGTGTCAGACTGGATTGTGAAGTTACAGAATGGATTGTGACGTCACAGAATGGATTGTGACGTCACAGAATGGATTTTGACGTGAGGGGATTGTGACGTCACACTTGGGATTGTGACCTCACAGAATGCATTGTGACGTCACAGAATGCATTTGTGGGTGTCAGACTGGGTTGTGACGTCACAGAATGCATTGTGACGTCACAGAATGTATTGTGACGTCAGAGAAGGGATTGTGACATCATCGAATGGATTGTGACGCGAGGGGATTGTGACGTCAAACTTTCGATTGTGACGTCACAGAATGCATTGTGACGTCACAGAATGGATTGTGGGGTGTCAGACTGGATTGTGACGTCACAGAATGCATTGTGACGTCATAGAATGGATTGTGATGTCACAGAAGGGGTTGTGACATCTAAAAATGTATTGTGATGCGAGGGGATTGTGACGTCACACTTTGGATTGTTACGTCACAGAATGGTTTGTGACGTCACAGAATGGATTGTGATGTCAGAGAATGGATTGTGACATCATCGAATGGATTCTGACGCGAGCGGGTTCTGACGTCGAACTTTGGATTGTGACTTCACACTTTGGATTGTGACGTCACAGAAT
This sequence comes from Gallinula chloropus, assembly GCF_964237585.1. Lineage (NCBI taxonomy): Eukaryota > Metazoa > Chordata > Aves > Gruiformes > Rallidae > Gallinula > Gallinula chloropus. The sequence goes on along the minus strand of NW_028168119.1, from coordinate 667,758 downwards.
GGATTGTGACGTCACAGAAGGGATTGTGACGTCATCGAATGGATTGTGACGCGAGGGGTTTGTGACGTCACACTTTGGATTGTGACGTCACAGAAGGGATTGTGACGTCACAGAATGGATTGTGATGCGAGGGGATTGTGACGTCACACTTTGGATTGTGACGTCAGAGAATGGATTGTGACGTCACAGAATGAATTTTGACGTCACAGAATGGATTGTGACGTGAGGGGATTGTGACGTCACACTTTGGATTGTGACGTCAGAGAATGGATTGTGACGTTACAGAAGGGATTGTGACATCATCGAATGGATTGTGACGCGAGGGGTTTGTGATGTCACACTTTGGATTGTGATGTCACAGAATGTATTGTGACGTCGCAGAATGGATTGGTGCGTCTCAGACTGGATTGTCACGTCACAGAATCCATTGTGACGTCATAGCATGGATTGTGACGTCACAGAATGCATTGTGACGTCACAGAATGGATTGTGGGGTGTCAGACTGGATTGTGACGTCACAGAATGCATTGTGACGTCACGGAATGGATTGTGATGTCACAGAAGGGATTGTGACATCATCGAATGTATTGTGATGTGAGGGGTTTGTGATGTCACACTTTGGATTGTGACGTCAGAGAATGTATTGTGACGTCACAGAATGCATTGGTGGGTGTCAGACTGGATTGTGACGTCACAGAATGTATTGTGACGTCACAGAATGCATTGTGACGTCACAGAATGGATTGTGGGGTGTCAGACTGGATTGTGACGTCACAGAATGCATTGTGACGTCTCAGAATGTATTGTGACGTCACAGAATGGATTTTGACGCGAGGGGATTGTGACGTCATACTTTGCATTGTGACATCACAGAATGCATTGTGACGTCACAGAATGTATTGTGGGGTGTCAGACTGGATTGTGACGTCACAGAATCCATTGTGACGTCATAGCATGGATTGTGACGTCACAGAATGGATTGTGACGTCACAGAAGGGGATTTTGACGCGAGGGGATTGTGACGTCACACTTTGGATTGTGACGTCACAGAATGCATTGTGACGTCACAGAATGGATTGTGGGGTGTCAGACTGGATTGTGACGTCACAGAATGCATTGTGACGTCACAGAAGGGATTGTGATGTCACAGAAGGGATTGTGACATCATCAAATGTATTGTGACGCGAGGGGTTTGTGATGTCACACTTTGGATTGTGACGTCAGAGAATGTAATTGTGACGTCACAGAATGCATTGTTGGGTGTCAGACTGGATTGTGACGTCACAGAATGCATTGTGACGTCACAGAACGGATTGTGATGTCACAGAAGGGATTATGACATCACAGAATGGATTGTGATGCGAGGGGATTGTGACGTCACACTTTGGATTGTGACGTCACAGAATGCATTGTGACGTCACAGAATGGATTGTGGGGTGTCAGACTGGATTGTGAAGTTACAGAATGGATTGTGACGTCACAGAATGGATTGTGACGTCACAGAATGGATTTTGACGTGAGGGGATTGTGACGTCACACTTGGGATTGTGACCTCACAGAATGCATTGTGACGTCACAGAAGGGCTTGTGACATCATCGAAAGGATTGTGACGCGAGGGGATTTTGACATCACACTTTGGATTGTGACGTCACACTTTGGATTGTGACGTCACAGAATGGATTGTGACGTCACAGAAGGGATTGTGACGTCATCGAATGGATTGTGACGCGAGGGGTTTGTGACGTCACACTTTGGATTGTGACGTCACAGAAGGGATTGTGACGTCACAGAATGGATTGTGATGCGAGGGGATTGTGACGTCACACTTTGGATTGTGACGTCAGAGAATGGATTGTGACGTCACAGAATGAATTTTGACGTCACGGAATGGATTGTGACGTGAGGGGATTGTGACGTCACACTTTGGATTGTGACGTCAGAGAATGGATTGTGACGTTACAGAAGGGATTGTGACATCATCGAATGGATTGTGACGCGAGGGGTTTGTGATGTCACACTTTGGATTGTGATGTCACAGAATGTATTGTGACGTCGCAGAATGGATTGGTGGGTCTCAGACTGGATTGTCACGTCACAGAATCCATTGTGACGTCATAGCATGGATTGTGACGTCACAGAATGGATTGTGACGTCACAGAATGGATTTTGACGCGCGGGGATTGTGACGTCACACTTTGGATTGTGACGTCACAGAATGCATTGTGACGTCACAGAATGGATTGTGGGGTGTCAGACTGGATTCTGACGTCACAGAATGGATTGTGACGTCACAGAATGGATTGTGATGTCACAGAAGGGATTGTGACATCATCGAATGTATTGTGATGTGAGGGGTTTGTGATGTCACACTTTGGATTGTGACGTCAGAGAATGTATTGTGACGTCACAGAATGCATTGGTGGGTGTCAGACTGGATTGTGACGTCACAGAATGCATTGTGACGTCACAGAATGCATTGTGACGTCTCAGAATGGATTGTGACGTCACAGAATGGATTGTGGCGCGAGGGGATTGTGACGTCACACTTTGGGTTGTGACGTCACAGAATGCATTGTGACGTCACAGAATGGATTGTGGGGTGTCAGAATGGATTGTGACGTCACAGAATGCATTGTGACGTCACACTTTGGATTGTGACGTCACAGAATGCATTGTGACGTCACAGAATGGATTGTGACGTCACACTTTGGATTGTGACGTCACAGAATGTATTGTGACGTCACAGAATGCATTGTGACGTCACAGAATGGATTGTGACGTCACAGAATGGATTGTGGGGTGTTAGACTGGATTGTGACGTCACAGAATGCATTGTGACGTCACAGAATGCATTGTGGTGTGTCAGAATGGATTGTGACGTCACAGAATGCATTGTGACGTCACACTTTGGATTGTGACGTCACAGAATCCATTGTGACGTCATAGCATGGATTGTGACGTCACAGAATGGATTGTGACGTCACAGAAGGGATTTTGAGGCGAGGGGATTGTGACGTCACACTTTGGATTGTGACGTCACAGAATGCATTGTGACGTCACAGAATGGATTGTGGGGTGTCAGACTGGATTGTGACGTCACAGAATGCATTGTGACGTCACAGAATGCATTGTGGTGTGTCAGAATGGATTGTGATGTCACAGAATGCATTGTGACGTCACACTTTGGATTGTGACGTCTCAGAATGGATTGTGACGTTACAGAAGGGATTGTGACATCATCGAATGGATTGTGACGCGAGGGGTTTGTGATGTCACACTTTGGATTGTGATGTCACAGAATGTATTGTGACGTCGCAGAATGGATTGGTGGGTCTCAGACTGGATTGTCACGTCACAGAATCCATTGTGACGTCATAGCATGGATTGTGACGTCGGAGAATGGATTGTGACGTCACAGAACGCATTGGTGGGTGTCAGACTGGATTGTGAAGTTACAGAATGGATTGTGACGTCACAGAATGGATTGTGACGTCACAGAATGGATTTTGACGTGAGGGGATTGTGACGTCACACTTGGGATTGTGACCTCACAGAATGCATTGTGACGTCACAGAAGGGCTTGTGACATCATCGAAAGGATTGTGACGCGAGGGGATTTTGACATCACACTTTGGATTGTGACGTCACACTTTGGATTGTGACGTCACAGAATGGATTGTGACGTCACAGAAGGGATTGTGACGTCATCGAATGGATTGTGACGCGAGGGGTTTGTGACGTCACACTTTGGATTGTGACGTCACAGAAGGGATTGTGACGTCACAGAATGGATTGTGATGCGAGGGGATTGTGACGTCACACTTTGGATTGTGACGTCAGAGAATGGATTGTGACGTCACAGAATGAATTTTGACGTCACGGAATGGATTGTGACGTGAGGGGATTGTGACGTCACACTTTGGATTGTGACGTCTCAGAATGGATTGTGACGTTACAGAAGGGATTGTGACATCATCGAATGGATTGTGACGCGAGGGGTTTGTGATGTCACACTTTGGATTGTGATGTCACAGAATGTATTGTGACGTCGCAGAATGGATTGGTGGGTCTCAGACTGGATTGTCACGTCACAGAATCCATTGTGACGTCATAGCATGGATTGTGACGTCACAGAATGGATTGTGACGTCACAGAATGGATTTTGACGCGCGGGGATTGTGACGTCACACTTTGGATTGTGACGTCACAGAATGCATTGTGACGTCACAGAATGGATTGTGGGGTGTCAGACTGGATTCTGACGTCACAGAATGGATTGTGACGTCACAGAATGGATTGTGATGTCACAGAAGGGATTGTGACATCATCGAATGTATTGTGATGTGAGGGGTTTGTGATGTCACACTTTGGATTGTGACGTCAGAGAATGTATTGTGACGTCACAGAATGCATTGGTGGGTGTCAGACTGGATTGTGACGTCACAGAATGCATTGTGACGTCACAGAATGCATTGTGACGTCTCAGAATGGATTGTGACGTCACAGAATGGATTGTGGCGCGAGGGGATTGTGACGTCACACTTTGGGTTGTGACGTCACAGAATGCATTGTGACGTCACAGAATGGATTGTGGGGTGTCAGATTGGATTGTGACGTCACAGAATTCATTGTGATGTCACAGAATGTATTGTGATGTCACAGAAGGAATTGTGACATCATCGAATGGATTGTGACGCGAGGGGATTGTGACGTCACACTTTGGATTGTGACGTCACAGAATGCATTGTGACGTCACAGAATGGATTGTGGGGTGTCAGGCTGGATTGTGACGTCACAGAATGCATTGTGACGTCACAGAATGCATTGTGGTGTCACAGAATGCATTGTGGTGTGTCAGAATGGATTGTGACGTCACAGAATGCATTGTGACGTCACACTTTGGATTGTGACGTCACAGAATGCATTGTGACGTCACAGAATGGATTGTGACGTCACACTTTGGATTGTGACGTCACAGAATGTATTGTGACGTCACAGAATGCATTGTGACGTCACAGAATGGATTGTGGGGTGTCAGACTGGATTGTGACGTCACAGAATGCATTGTGACGTCTCAGAATGTATTGTGACGTCACAGAATGGATTTTGACGCGAGGGGATTGTGACGTCATACTTTGCATTGTGACATCACAGAATGCATTGTGACGTCACAGAATGTATTGTGGGGTGTCAGACTGGATTGTGACGTCACAGAATGCATTGTGATGTCACAGAATGGATTGTGATGTCACAGAAGGGATTGTGACATTATCGAATGGATTGTGACGCGAGGGGGTTGTGACATCACACTTTGGATTGTGACGTCACAGAATGCATTGTGACGTCACAGAATGGATTGTGGGGTGTCAGACTCGATTGTGACGTCACAGAATCCATTGTGACGTCATAGCATGGATTGTGACGTCACAGAATGGATTGTGACGTCACAGAAGGGATTTTGACGCGAGGGGATTGTGACGTCACACTTTGGATTGTGACGTCACAGAATGCATTGTGACGTCACAGAATGGATTGTGGGGTGTCAGACTGGATTGTGACGTCACAGAATGCATTGTGACGTCACAGAAGGGATTGTGATGTCACAGAAGGGATTGTGACATCATCGAATGTATTGTGACGCGAGGGGTTTGTGATGTCACACTTTGGATTGTGATGTCACAGAATGTATTGTGACGTCGCAGAATGGATTGGTGGGTCTCAGACTGGATTGTCACGTCACAGAATCCATTGTGACGTCGGAGAATGGATTGTGACGTCACAGAACGCATTGGTGGGTGTCAGACTGGATTGTGAAGTTACAGAATGGATTGTGACGTCACAGAATGGATTGTGACGTCACAGAATGGATTTTGACGTGAGGGGATTGTGACGTCACACTTGGGATTGTGACCTCACAGAATGCATTGTGACGTCACAGAATGCATTTGTGGGTGTCAGACTGGGTTGTGACGTCACAGAATGCATTGTGACGTCACAGAATGTATTGTGACGTCAGAGAAGGGATTGTGACATCATCGAATGGATTGTGACGCGAGGGGATTGTGACGTCAAACTTTCGATTGTGACGTCACAGAATGCATTGTGACGTCACAGAATGGATTGTGGGGTGTCAGACTGGATTGTGACGTCACAGAATGCATTGTGACGTCATAGAATGGATTGTGATGTCACAGAAGGGGTTGTGACATCTAAAAATGTATTGTGATGCGAGGGGATTGTGACGTCACACTTTGGATTGTTACGTCACAGAATGGTTTGTGACGTCACAGAATGGATTGTGATGTCAGAGAAGGGATTGTGACATCATCGAATGGATTCTGACGCGAGCGGGTTCTGACGTCGAACTTTGGATTGTGACTTCACACTTTGGATTGTGACGTCACAGAATGGATTGTGACGTCACAGAAGGGATTGTGACGTCATCGAATGGATTGTGACGCGAGGGGTTTGTGACGTCACACTTTGGATTGTGACGTCACAGAAGGGATTGTGACGTCACAGAATGGATTGTGATGCGAGGGGATTGTGACGTCACACTTTGGATTGTGACGTCAGAGAATGGATTGTGACGTCACAGAATGAATTTTGACGTCACAGAATGGATTGTGACGTGAGGGGATTGTGACGTCACACTTTGGATTGTGACGTCAGAGAATGGATTGTGACGTTACAGAAGGGATTGTGACATCATCGAATGGATTGTGACGCGAGGGGTTTGTGATGTCACACTTTGGATTGTGATGTCACAGAATGTATTGTGACGTCGCAGAATGGATTGGTGCGTCTCAGACTGGATTGTCACGTCACAGAATCCATTGTGACGTCATAGCATGGATTGTGACGTCACAGAATGCATTGTGACGTCACAGAATGGATTGTGGGGTGTCAGACTGGATTGTGACGTCACAGAATGCATTGTGACGTCACGGAATGGATTGTGATGTCACAGAAGGGATTGTGACATCATCGAATGTATTGTGATGTGAGGGGTTTGTGATGTCACACTTTGGATTGTGACGTCAGAGAATGTATTGTGACGTCACAGAATGGATTGGTGGGTGTCAGACTGGATTGTGACGTCACAGAATGCATTGTGACGTCACAGAATGCATTGTGACGTCTCAGAATGGATTGTGACGTCACAGAAGGGATTGAGGCGCGAGGGGATTGTGTCGTCACACTTTGGATTGTGACGTCACAGAATGCATTGTGACGTCACAGAATGGATTGTGGGGTGTCAGATTGGATTGTGACGTCACAGAATTCATTGTGATGTCACAGAATGTATTGTGATGTCACAGAAGGAATTGTGACATCATCGAATGGATTGTGACGCGAGGGGATTGTGACGTCACACTTTGGATTGTGACGTCACAGAATGCATTGTGACGTCACAGAATGGATTGTGGGGTGTCAGAATGGATTCTGACGTCACAGAATGCATTGTGACGTCACACTTTGGATTGTGACGTCACAGAATGCATTGTGACGTCACAGAATGGATTGTGACGTCACACTTTGGATTGTGACGTCACAGAATGTATTGTGACGTCACAGAATGCATTGTGACGTCACAGAATGGATTGTGGGGTGTCAGACTGGATTGTGACGTCACAGAATGCATTGTGACGTCTCAGAATGTATTGTGACGTCACAGAATGGATTTTGACGCGAGGGGATTGTGACGTCATACTTTGCATTGTGACATCACAGAATGCATTGTGACGTCACAGAATGTATTGTGGGGTGTCAGACTGGATTGTGACGTCACAGAATCCATTGTGACGTCATAGCATGGATTGTGACGTCACAGAATGGATTGTGACGTCACAGAAGGGGATTTTGACGCGAGGGGATTGTGACGTCACACTTTGGATTGTGACGTCACAGAATGCATTGTGACGTCACAGAATGGATTGTGGGGTGTCAGACTGGATTGTGACGTCACAGAATGCATTGTGACGTCACAGAAGGGATTGTGATGTCACAGAAGGGATTGTGACATCATCAAATGTATTGTGACGCGAGGGGTTTGTGATGTCACACTTTGGATTGTGACGTCAGAGAATGTAATTGTGACGTCACAGAATGCATTGTTGGGTGTCAGACTGGATTGTGACGTCACAGAATGCATTGTGACGTCATAGAACGGATTGTGATGTCACAGAAGGGATTATGACATCACAGAATGGATTGTGATGCGAGGGGATTGTGACGTCACACTTTGGATTGTGACGTCACAGAATGCATTGTGACGTCACAGAATGGATTGTGGGGTGTCAGAATGGATTGTGACGTCACAGAATGCATTGTGACGTCACACTTTGGATTGTGACGTCACAGAATGCATTGTGACGTCACAGAATGGATTGTGACGTCACACTTTGGATTGTGACGTCACAGAATGTATTGTGACGTCACAGAATGCATTGTGACGTCACAGAATGGATTGTGACGTCACAGAATGGATTGTGGGGTGTTAGACTGGATTGTGACGTCACAGAATGCATTGTGACGTCACAGAATGCATTGTGGTGTGTCAGAATGGATTGTGACGTCACAGAATGCATTGTGACGTCACACTTTGGATTGTGACGTCACAGAATCCACTGTGACGTCATAGCATGGATTGTGACGTCACAGAATGGATTGTGACGTCACAGAAGGGATTTTGAGGCGAGGGGATTGTGACGTCACACTTTGGATTGTGACGTCACAGAATGCATTGTGACGTCACAGAATGGATTGTGGGGTGTCAGACTGGATTGTGACGTCACAGAATGCATTGTGACGTCACAGAATGCATTGTGGTGTGTCAGAATGGATTGTGATGTCACAGAATGCATTGTGACGTCACACTTTGGATTGTGACGTCTCAGAATGGATTGTGACGTTACAGAAGGGATTGTGACATCATCGAATGGATTGTGACGCGAGGGGTTTGTGATGTCACACTTTGGATTGTGATGTCACAGAATGTATTGTGACGTCGCAGAATGGATTGGTGGGTCTCAGACTGGATTGTCACGTCACAGAATCCATTGTGACGTCATAGCATGGATTGTGACGTCGGAGAATGGATTGTGACGTCACAGAACGCATTGGTGGGTGTCAGACTGGATTGTGAAGTTACAGAATGGATTGTGACGTCACAGAATGGATTGTGACGTCACAGAATGGATTTTGACGTGAGGGGATTGTGACGTCACACTTGGGATTGTGACCTCACAGAATGCATTGTGACGTCACAGAAGGGATTGTGACATCATCGAAAGGATTGTGACGCGAGGGGATTTTGACATCACACTTTGGATTGTGACGTCACACTTTGGATTGTGACGTCACAGAATGGATTGTGATTTCACAGAAGGGATTGTGACGTCATCGAATGGATTGTGACGCGAGGGGTTTGTGACGTCACACTTTGGATTGTGACGTCACAGAAGGGATTGTGACGTCACAGAATGGATTGTGATGCGAGGGGATTGTGACGTCACACTTTGGATTGTGACGTCAGAGAATGGATTGTGACGTCACAGAATGAATTTTGACGTCACGGAATGGATTGTGACGTGAGGGGATTGTGACGTCACACTTTGGATTGTGACGTCAGAGAATGGATTGTGACGTTACAGAAGGGATTGTGACATCATCGAATGGATTGTGACGCGAGGGGTTTGTGATGTCACACTTTGGATTGTGATGTCACAGAATGTATTGTGACGTCGCAGAATGGATTGGTGGGTCTCAGACTGGATTGTCACGTCACAGAATCCATTGTGACGTCATAGCATGGATTGTGACGTCACAGAATGGATTGTGACGTCACAGAATGGATTTTGACGCGCGGGGATTGTGACGTCACACTTTGGATTGTGACGTCACAGAATGCATTGTGACGTCACAGAATGGATTGTGGGGTGTCAGACTGGATTGTGACGTCACAGAATGCATTGTGACGTCACAGAATGGATTGTGATGTCACAGAAGGGATTGTGACATCATCGAATGTATTGTGATGTGAGGGGTTTGTGATGTCACACTTTGGATTGTGACGTCAGAGAATGTATTGTGACGTCACAGAATGCATTGGTGGGTGTCAGACTGGATTGTGACGTCACAGAATGCATTGTGACGTCACAGAATGCATTGTGACGTCTCAGAATGGATTGTGACGTCACAGAATGGATTGTGGCGCGAGGGGATTGTGACGTCAAACTTTGGATTGTGACGTCAGAGAATGTAATTGTGACGTCACAGAATGGATTGTGGGGTGTCAGATTGGATTGTGACGTCACAGAATTCATTGTGATGTCACAGAATGTATTGTGATGTCACAGAAGGAATTGTGACATCATCGAATGGATTGTGACGCGAGGGGATTGTGACGTCACACTTTGGATTGTGACGTCACAGAATGCATTGTGACGTCACAGAATGTATTGTGGGGTGTCAGAATGGATTGTGACGTCACACTTTGGATTGTGACGTCACAGAATGCATTGTGACGTCACAGAATGGATTGTGGGGTGTCAGAATGGATTGTGACGTCACAGAATGCATTGTGACGTCACACTTTGGATTGTGACGTCACAGAATGCATTGTGACGTCACAGAATGGATTGTGACGTCACACTTTGGATTGTGACGTCACAGAATGTATTGTGACGTCACAGAATGCATTGTGACGTCACAGAATGGATTGTGACGTCACAGAATGGATTGTGGGGTGTTAGACTGGATTGTGACGTCACAGAATGCATTGTGACGTCACAGAATGCATTGTGACGTCACAGAATGCATTGTGGTGTGTCATAATGGATTGTGACGTCACAGAATGCATTGTGACGTCACACTTTGGATTGTGACGTCACAGAATCCATTGTGACGTCATAGCATGGATTGTGACGTCACAGAATGGATTGTGACGTCACAGAAGGGATTTTGAGGCGAGGGGATTGTGACGTCACACTTTGGATTGTGACGTCACAGAATGCATTGTGACGTCACAGAATGGATTGTGGGGTGTCAGACTGGATTGTGACGTCACAGAATGCATTGTGACGTCACAGAATGCATTGTGGTGTGTCAGAATGGATTGTGATGTCACAGAATGCATTGTGACGTCACACTTTGGATTGTGACGTCTCAGAATGGATTGTGACGTTACAGAAGGGATTGTGTCTTCATCGAATGGATTGTGACGCGAGGGGTTTGTGATGTCACACTTTGGATTGTGATGTCACAGAATGTATTGTGACGTCGCAGAATGGATTGGTGGGTCTCAGACTGGATTGTCACGTCACAGAATCCATTGTGACGTCATAGCATGGATTGTGACGTCACAGAATGCATTGTGACGTCACAGAATGGATTGTGGGGTGTCAGACTGGATTGAGACGTCACAGAATGCATTGTGACGTCACGGAATGGATTGTGATGTCACAGAAGGGATTGTGACATCATCGAATGTATTGTGATGTGAGGGGTTTGTGATGTCACACTTTGGATTGTGACGTCAGAGAATGTATTGTGACGTCACAGAATGCATTGGTGGGTGTCAGACTGGATTGTGACGTCACAGAATGCATTGTGACGTCACAGAATGCATTGTGACGTCTCAGAATGGATTGTGACGTCACAGAATGGATTGAGGCGCGAGGGGATTGTGTCGTCACACTTTGGATTGTGACGTCACAGAATGCATTGTGACGTCACAGAATGGATTCTGGGGTGTCAGGCTGGATTGTGACGTCACAGAATGCATTGTGACGTCATAGAATGGATTGTGATGTCTCAGAACGGATTGAGACATTACAGAATGGATTGTGATGCGATCTGATTGTGACGTCACACTTTGGATTGTGACGTCACAGAATGGATTGTGACGTCAGAGAATGGGTTGTGACGCGAGGGGATTGTGACATCACACTTTGGATTGTGACGTCATAGAATGTATTCTGACGTCACAGAATGAATTTTGACGTCACAGAATGGATTGTGACGTCACAGAATGCATTGTGACGTCACAGAATGCATTGTGGTGTGTAAGAATGGATTGTGACGTCACAAAATGCATTGTGAGGTCACACTTTGGATTGTGACGTCACAGAATGCATTGTGACGTCACAGAATGGATTGTGACGTCACACTTTGGATTGTGACGTCACAGAATGTATTGTGACGTCACAGAATGCATTGTGACGTCACAGAATGGATTGTGACGCGAGCGGATTGTGACGTCACACTTTGGATTGTGACCTCACAGAATGCATTGTGACGTCACAGAATGGATTGTGGGGTGTTAGACTTGATTGTTACGTCACAGAATGCATTGTGACGTCACAGAATGCATTGTGGTTTGTCAGAATGGATTGTGACGTCACAGAATGTATTGTGACGTCACAGAAGGTATTGTGACGTCACAGAAGGGATTCTGACGTCACAGAAGGGATTGTTACATCATCAGATGGATTGTGACGCGAGGGGATTGTGACGTCACACTTTGGATTGTGACGTCACAGAATGCATTGTGACATCACAGAATGGATTGTGGGGTGTCAGACTGGATTGTGACGTCACAGAATGCATTGTGATGTCATAGAATGGATTGTGATGTCTCAGAACGGATTGAGACATTACAGAATGGATTGTGATGCGATCTGATTGTGACGTCACACTTTGGATTGTGACGTCACAGAATGGATTGTGACGTCAGAGAATGGGTTGTGACGCGAGGGGATTGTGACGTCACACTTTGGATTGTGACGTCATAGAATGTATTCTGACGTCACAGAATGAATTTTGACGTCACAGAATGGATTGTGACGTCACAGAAGGGATTGTGACATCATCGAATGGATTGTGACGCGAGGTGATTGTGACGTCAAACTTTGGATTGTGACGTCGGGGAATGGATTGTGACGTCACAGAACGCATTGGTGGGTGTCAGACTGGATTGTGAATTGACAGAATGGATTGTGACGTCACAGAATGGATTGTGACGTCACAGAATGGATTTTGACGTGAGGGGATTGTGACGTCACACTTTGGATTGTGACCTCACAGAATGCATTGTGACGTCACACTTTGGATTGTGACCTCACAGAATGCATTGTGACGTCACAGAATGCATTGTGACGTCACAGAAGGGATTGTGACATCATCGAATGGATTGTGACGCGAGGGGACTGTGACGTCAAACTTTCGATTGTGACGTCACAGAATGCATTGTGACGTCACAGAATGGATTGTGGGGTGTCAGACTGGATTGTGACGTCACAGAATGCATTGTGACGTCATAGAATGGATTGTGATGTCACAGAAGGGGTTGTGACATCTAAAAATGGATTGTGATGCGAGGGGATTGTGACGTCACACTTTGGATTGTGACGTCACAGAATGCATTGTGACGTCACAGAATGGATTGTGGGGTATCAGACTGGATTGTGACGTCACACTTTGGATTGTGACGTCACAGAATGCATTGTGACGTCACAGAATGGATTGTGGGGTGTCAGAATGGATTGTGACGTCACAGAATGCATTGTGACGTCACACTTTGGATTGTGACGTCACAGAATGCATTGTGACGTCACAGAATGGATTGTGACGTCACACTTTGGATTGTGACGTCACAGAATGTATTGTGACGTCACAGAAGGGATTGTGACGTCACAGAATGGATTGTGACGTCACAGAATGGATTGTGACGCGAGCGGATTGTTACGTCACACTTTGGATTGTGACCTCACAGAATGCATTGTGACGTCACAGAATGGATTGTGGGGTGTTAGACTGGATTGTGACGTCACAGAATGCATTGTGACGTCACAGAATGCATTGTGGTGTGTCAGAATGGATTGTGACGTCACAGAATGCATTGTGACGTCACACTTTGGATTGTGACGTCACAGAATGCATTGTGACGTCACAGAATGTATTGTGACGTCACAGAATGCATTGTGACTTCACAGAATGGATTGTGACGTCACAGAATGGATTGAGACATCATCGGATGGATTGTGACGCGAGGGGATTGTGACGTCACACTTTGGATTGTGACGTCACAGAATGCATTGTGACGTCACAGAATGGATTGTGGGGTGTCAGGCTGGATTGTGACGTCACAGAATGCATTGTGACGTCATAGAATGGATTGTGATGTCTCAGAACGGATTGAGACATTACAGAATGGATTGTGATGCGATCTGATTGTGACGTCACACTTTGGATTGTGACGTCACAGAATGGATTGTGACGTCAGAGAATGGGTTGTGACGCGAGGGGATTGTGACGTCACACTTTGGATTGTGACCTCACAGAATGCATTGTGACGTCACACTTTGGATTGTGACGTCACAGAATGGATTGTGACGTCAGAGAATGGGTTGTGACGCGAGGGGATTGTGACGTCAAACTTTGGATTGTGACGTCGGAGAATGGATTGTGACGTCACAGAACGCATTGGTGGGTGTCAGACTGGATTGTGAAGTTACAGAATGGATTGTGACGTCACAGAATGGATTGTGACGTCACAGAATGGATTTTGACGTGAGGGGATTGTGACGTCACACTTTGGATTGTGACCTCACAGAATGCATTGTGACGTCACAGAATGCATTGGTGGGTGTCAGACTGGGTTGTGACGTCACAGAATGCATTGTGACGTCACAGAATGCATTGTGACGTCACAGAAGGGATTGTGACATCATCGAATGGATTGTGACGCGAGGGGATTGTGACGTCAAACTTTCGATTGTGACGTCACAGAATGCATTGTGACGTCACAGAATGGATTGTGGGGTGTCAGACTGGATTGTGACGTCACAGAATGCATTGTGACGTCATAGAATGGATTGTGATGTCACAGAAGGGGTTGTGACATCTAAAAATGGATTGTGATGCGAGGGGATTGTGACGTCACACTTTGGATTGTGACGTCACAGAATGCATTGTGACGTCACAGAATGTATTGTGGGGTGTCAGAATGGATTGTGACGTCACACTTTGGATTGTGACGTCACAGAATGCATTGTGACGTCACAGAATGGATTGTGGGGTGTCAGAATGGATTGTGACGTCACAGAATGCATTGTGACGTCACACTTTGGATTGTGACGTCACAGAATGCATTGTGACGTCACAGAATGGATTGTGACGTCACACTTTGGATTGTGACGTCACAGAATGTATTGTGACGTCACAGAATGCATTGTGACGTCACAGAATGGATTGTGACGTCACAGAATGGATTGTGGGGTGTTAGACTGGATTGTGACGTCACAGAATGCATTGTGACGTCACAGAATGCATTGTGACGTCACAGAATGCATTGTGGTGTGTCATAATGGATTGTGACGTCACAGAATGCATTGTGACGTCACACTTTGGATTGTGACGTCACAGAATCCATTGTGACGTCATAGCATGGATTGTGACGTCACAGAATGGATTGTGACGTCACAGAAGGGATTTTGAGGCGAGGGGATTGTGACGTCACACTTTGGATTGTGACGTCACAGAATGCATTGTGACGTCACAGAATGGATTGTGGGGTGTCAGACTGGATTGTGACGTCACAGAATGCATTGTGACGTCACAGAATGCATTGTGGTGTGTCAGAATGGATTGTGATGTCACAGAATGCATTGTGACGTCACACTTTGGATTGTGACGTCTCAGAATGGATTGTGACGTTACAGAAGGGATTGTGTCTTCATCGAATGGATTGTGACGCGAGGGGTTTGTGATGTCACACTTTGGATTGTGATGTCACAGAATGTATTGTGACGTCGCAGAATGGATTGGTGGGTCTCAGACTGGATTGTCACGTCACAGAATGCATTGTGACGTCACAGAATGTATTGTTGGGTGTCAGAATGGATTCTGACGTCACACTTTGGATTGTGACGTCACAGAATGCATTGTGACGTCACAGAATGCATTGTGGTGTGTCAGAATGCATTGTGACGTCACAGAATGCATTGTGACGTCACACTTTGGATTGTGACGTCACAGAATCCATTGTGACGTCATAGCATGGATTGTGACGTCGGAGAATGGATTGTGACGTCACAGAACGCATTGGTGGGTGTCAGACTGGATTGTGAAGTTACAGAATGGATTGTGACGTCACAGAATGGATTGTGACGTCACAGAATGGATTTTGACGTGAGGGGATTGTGACGTCACACTTGGAATTGTGACCTCACAGAATGCATTGTGACGTCACAGAATGCATTTGTGGGTGTCAGACTGGGTTGTGACGTCACAGAATGCATTGTGACGTCACAGAATGTATTGTGACGTCACAGAAGGGATTGTGACATCATCGAATGGATTGTGACGCGAGGGGATTGTGACGTCAAACTTTCGATTGTGACGTCACAGAATGCATTGTGACGTCACAGAATGGATTGTGGGGTGTCAGACTGGATTGTGACGTCACAGAATGCATTGTGACGTCATAGAATGGATTGTGATGTCACAGAAGGGGTTGTGACATCTAAAAATGGATTGTGATGCGAGGGGATTGTGACGTCACACTTTGGATTGTTACGTCACAGAATGGTTTGTGACGTCACAGAATGGATTGTGATGTCAGAGAAGGGATTGTGACATCATCGAATGGATTCTGACGCGAGCGGGTTCTGACGTCGAACTTTGGATTGTGACTTCACAGAATGCATTGTGACGTCACAGAAGGGATTGTGACATCATCGAAAGGATTGTGACGCGAGGGGTTTTTGACATCACACTTTGGATTGTGACGTCACACTTTGGATTGTGACGTCACAGAATGGATTGTGACGTCACAGAAGGGATTGTGACGTCATCGAATGGATTGTGACGCGAGGGGTTTGTGACGTCACACTTTGGATTGTGACGTCACAGAAGGGATTGTGACGTCACAGAATGGATTGTGATGCGAGGGGATTGTGACGTCACACTTTGGATTGTGACGTCACATAATGGATTGTGACGTCACAGAATGAATTTTGACGTCACAGAATGGATTGTGACGTGAGGGGATTGTGACGTCACACTTTGGATTGTGACGTCAGAGAATGGATTGTGACGTTACAGAAGGGATTGTGAGATCATCGAATGGATTGTGACGCGAGGGGTTTGTGATGTCACACTTTGGATTGTGATGTCACAGAATGTATTGTGACGTCGCAGAATGGATTGGTGCGTCTCAGACTGGATTGTCACGTCACAGAATCCATTGTGACGTCATAGCATGGATTGTGACGTCACAGAATGCATTGTGACGTCACAGAATGGATTGTGGGGTGTCAGACTGGATTGTGACGTCACAGAATGCATTGTGACGTCACGGAATGGATTGTGATGTCACAGAAGGGATTGTGACATCATCGAATGTATTGTGATGTGAGGGGTTTGTGATGTCACACTTTGGATTGTGACGTCAGAGAATGTATTGTGACGTCACAGAATGCATTGGTGGGTGTCAGACTGGATTGTGACGTCACAGAATGCATTGTGACGTCACAGAATGCATTGTGACGTCTCAGAATGGATTGTGACGTCACAGAATGGATTGAGGCGCGAGGGGATTGTGTCGTCACACTTTGGATTGTGACGTCACAGAATGCATTGTGACGTCACAGAATGGATTGTGGGGTGTCAGATTGGATTGTGACGTCACAGAATTCATTGTGATGTCACAGAATGTATTGTGATGTCACAGAAGGAATTGTGACATCATCGAATGGATTGTGACGCGAGGGGATTGTGACGTCACACTTTGGATTGTGACGTCACAGAATGCATTGTGACGTCACAGAATGGATTGTGGGGTGTCAGAATGGATTCTGACGTCACAGAATGCATTGTGACGTCACACTTTGGATTGTGACGTCACAGAATGCATTGTGACGTCACAGAATGGATTGTGACGTCACACTTTGGATTGTGACGTCACAGAATGTATTGTGACGTCACAGAATGCATTGTGACGTCACAGAATGGATTGTGGGGTGTCAGACTGGATTGTGACGTCACAGAATGCATTGTGACGTCTCAGAATGTATTGTGACGTCACAGAATGGATTTTGACGCGAGGGGATTGTGACGTCATACTTTGCATTGTGACATCACAGAATGCATTGTGACGTCACAGAATGTATTGTGGGGTGTCAGACTGGATTGTGACGTCACAGAATGCATTGTGATGTCACAGAATGGATTGTGATGTCACAGAAGGGATTGTGACATTATCGAATGGATTGTGACGCGAGGGGGTTGTGACATCACACTTTGGATTGTGACGTCACAGAATGCATTGTGACGTCACAGAATGGATTGTGGGGTGTCAGACTGGATTGTGACGTCACAGAATCCATTGTGACGTCATAGCATGGATTGTGACGTCACAGAATGGATTGTGACGTCACAGAAGGGATTTTGACGCGAGGGGATTGTGACGTCACACTTTGGATTGTGACGTCACAGAATGCATTGTGACGTCACAGAATGGATTGTGGGGTGTCAGACTGGATTGTGACGTCACAGAATGCATTGTGACGTCACAGAATGCATTGTGACGTCACAGAAGGGATTGTGACATCATCAAATGTATTGTGACGCGAGGGGTTTGTGATGTCACACTTTGGATTGTGACGTCAGAGAATGTAATTGTGACGTCACAGAATGCATTGTTGGGTGTCAGACTGGATTGTGACGTCACAGAATGCATTGTGACGTCATAGAACGGATTGTGATGTCACAGAAGGGATTATGACATCACAGAATGGATTGTGACGCGAGGGGATTGTGACGTCACACTTTGGATTGTGACGTCACAGAATGCATTGTGACGTCACAGAATGTATTGTGGGGTGTCAGAATGGATTGTGACGTCACACTTTGGATTGTGACGTCACAGAATGCATTGTGACGTCACAGAATGGATTGTGGGGTGTCAGAATGGATTGTGACGTCACAGAATGCATTGTGACGTCACACTTTGGATTGTGACGTCACAGAATGCATTGTGACGTCACAGAATGGATTGTGACGTCACACTTTGGATTGTGACGTCACAGAATGTATTGTGACGTCACAGAATGCATTGTGACGTCACAGAATGGATTGTGACGTCACAGAATGGATTGTGGGGTGTTAGACTGGATTGTGACGTCACAGAATGGATTGTGACGTCACAGAATGCATTGTGGTGTGTCAGAATGGATTGTGACGTCACAGAATGCATTGTGACGTCACACTTTGGATTGTGACGTCACAGAATCCATTGTGACGTCATAGCATGGATTGTGACGTCACAGAATGGATTGTGACGTCACAGAAGGGATTTTGAGGCGAGGGGATTGTGACGTCACACTTTGGATTGTGACGTCACAGAATGCATTGTGACGTCACAGAATGGATTGTGGGGTGTCAGACTGGATTGTGACGTCACAGAATGCATTGTGACGTCACAGAATGCATTGTGGTGTGTCAGAATGAATTGTGACGTCACAGAATGCATTGTGACGTCACACTTTGGATTGTGACGTCTCAGAATGGATTGTGACGTTACAGAAGGGATTGTGACATCATCGAATGGATTGTGACGCGAGGGGTTTGTGATGTCACACTTTGGATTGTGATGTCACAGAATGTATTGTGACGTCGCAGAATGGATTGGTGGGTCTCAGACTGGATTGTCACGTCACAGAATCCATTGTGACGTCATAGCATGGATTGTGACGTCGGAGAATGGATTGTGACGTCACAGAACGCATTGGTGGGTGTCAGACTGGATTGTGAAGTTACAGAATGGATTGTGACGTCACAGAATGGATTGTGACGTCACAGAATGGATTTTGACGTGAGGGGATTGTGACGTCACACTTGGGATTGTGACCTCACAGAATGCATTGTGACGTCACAGAAGGGCTTGTGACATCATCGAAAGGATTGTGACGCGAGGGGATTGTGACGTCACACTTTGGATTGTGACGTCACAGAATGCATTGTGACGTCACAGAATGGATTGTGGGGTGTCAGACTGGATTGTGACGTCACAGAATGCATTGTGACGTCACAGAATGCATTGTGACGTCTCAGAATGGATTGTGACGTCACAGAATGGATTGAGGCGCGAGGGGATTGTGTCGTCACACTTTGGATTGTGACGTCACAGAATGCATTGTGACGTCACAGAATGGATTGTGGGGTGTCAGATTGGATTGTGACGTCACAGAATTCATTGTGATGTCACAGAATGTATTGTGATGTCACAGAAGGAATTGTGACATCATCGAATGGATTGTGACGCGAGGGGATTGTGACGTCACACTTTGGATTGTGACGTCACAGAATGCATTGTGACGTCACAGAATGGATTGTGGGGTGTCAGAATGGATTCTGACGTCACAGAATGCATTGTGACGTCACACTTTGGATTGTGACGTCACAGAATGCATTGTGACGTCACAGAATGGATTGTGACGTCACACTTTGGATTGTGACGTCACAGAATGTATTGTGACGTCACAGAATGCATTGTGACGTCACAGAATGGATTGTGGGGTGTCAGACTGGATTGTGACGTCACAGAATGCATTGTGACGTCTCAGAATGTATTGTGACGTCACAGAATGGATTTTGACGCGAGGGGATTGTGACGTCATACTTTGCATTGTGACATCACAGAATGCATTGTGACGTCACAGAATGTATTGTGGGGTGTCAGACTGGATTGTGACGTCACAGAATGCATTGTGATGTCACAGAATGGATTGTGATGTCACAGAAGGGATTGTGACATTATCGAATGGATTGTGACGCGAGGGGGTTGTGACATCACACTTTGGATTGTGACGTCACAGAATGCATTGTGACGTCACAGAATGGATTGTGGGGTGTCAGACTGGATTGTGACGTCACAGAATCCATTGTGACGTCATAGCATGGATTGTGACGTCACAGAATGGATTGTGACGTCACAGAAGGGATTTTGACGCGAGGGGATTGTGACGTCACACTTTGGATTGTGACGTCACAGAATGCATTGTGACGTCACAGAATGGATTGTGGGGTGTCAGACTGGATTGTGACGTCACAGAATGCATTGTGACGTCACAGAAGGGATTGTGACGTCACAGAAGGGATTGTGACATCATCAAATGTATTGTGACGCGAGGGGTTTGTGATGTCACACTTTGGATTGTGACGTCAGAGAATGTAATTGTGACGTCACAGAATGCATTGTTGGGTGTCAGACTGGATTGTGACGTCACAGAATGCATTGTGACGTCATAGAACGGATTGTGATGTCACAGAAGGGATTATGACATCACAGAATGGATTGTGACGCGAGGGGATTGTGACGTCACACTTTGGATTGTGACGTCACAGAATGCATTGTGACGTCACAGAATGTATTGTGGGGTGTCAGAATGGATTGTGACGTCACACTTTGGATTGTGACGTCACAGAATGCATTGTGACGTCACAGAATGGATTGTGGGGTGTCAGAATGGATTGTGACGTCACAGAATGCATTGTGACGTCACACTTTGGATTGTGACGTCACAGAATGCATTGTGACGTCACAGAATGGATTGTGACGTCACACTTTGGATTGTGACGTCACAGAATGTATTGTGACGTCACAGAATGCATTGTGACGTCACAGAATGGATTGTGACGTCACAGAATGGATTGTGGGGTGTTAGACTGGATTGTGACGTCACAGAATGGATTGTGACGTCACAGAATGCATTGTGGTGTGTCAGAATGGATTGTGACGTCACAGAATGCATTGTGACGTCACACTTTGGATTGTGACGTCACAGAATCCATTGTGACGTCATAGCATGGATTGTGACGTCACAGAATGGATTGTGACGTCACAGAAGGGATTTTGAGGCGAGGGGATTGTGACGTCACACTTTGGATTGTGACGTCACAGAATGCATTGTGACGTCACAGAATGGATTGTGGGGTGTCAGACTGGATTGTGACGTCACAGAATGCATTGTGACGTCACAGAATGCATTGTGGTGTGTCAGAATGAATTGTGACGTCACAGAATGCATTGTGACGTCACACTTTGGATTGTGACGTCTCAGAATGGATTGTGACGTTACAGAAGGGATTGTGACATCATCGAATGGATTGTGACGCGAGGGGTTTGTGATGTCACACTTTGGATTGTGATGTCACAGAATGTATTGTGACGTCGCAGAATGGATTGGTGGGTCTCAGACTGGATTGTCACGTCACAGAATCCATTGTGACGTCATAGCATGGATTGTGACGTCGGAGAATGGATTGTGACGTCACAGAACGCATTGGTGGGTGTCAGACTGGATTGTGAAGTTACAGAATGGATTGTGACGTCACAGAATGGATTTTGACGTGAGGGGATTGTGACGTCACACTTGGGATTGTGACCTCACAGAATGCATTGTGACGTCACAGAAGGGCTTGTGACATCATCGAAAGGATTGTGACGCGAGGGGATTTTGACATCACACTTTGGATTGTGACGTCACACTTTGGATTGTGACGTCACAGAATGGATTGTGACGTCACAGAAGGGATTGTGACGTCATCGAATGGATTGTGACGCGAGGGGTTTGTGACGTCACACTTTGGATTGTGACGTCACAGAAGGGATTGTGACGTCACAGAATGGATTGTGATGCGAGGGGATTGTGACGTCACACTTTGGATTGTGACGTCAGAGAATGGATTGTGACGTCACAGAATGAATTTTGACGTCACAGAATGGATTGTGACGTGAGGGGATTGTGACGTCACACTTTGGATTGTGACGTCAGAGAATGGATTGTGACGTTACAGAAGGGATTGTGACATCATCGAATGGATTGTGACGCGAGGGGTTTGTGATGTCACACTTTGGATTGTGATGTCACAGAATGTATTGTGACGTCGCAGAATGGATTGGTGGGTCTCAGACTGGATGGTCACGTCACAGAATCCATTGTGACGTCATAGCATGGATTGTGACGTCACAGAATGGATTGTGACGTCACAGAATGGATTTTGACGCGCGGGGATTGTGACGTCACACTTTGGATTGTGACGTCACAGAATGCATTGTGACGTCACAGAATGGATTGTGGGGTGTCAGACTGGATTCTGACGTCACAGAATGGATTGTGACGTCACAGAATGGATTGTGATGTCACAGAAGGGATTGTGACATCATCGAATGTATTGTGATGTGAGGGGTTTGTGATGTCACACTTTGGATTGTGACGTCAGAGAATGTATTGTGACGTCACAGAATGCATTGGTGGGTGTCAGACTGGATTGTGACGTCACAGAATGCATTGTGACGTCACAGAATGCATTGTGACGTCTCAGAATGGATTGTGACGTCACAGAATGGATTGTGGGGTGTCAGGCTGGATTGTGACGTCACAGAATGCATTGTGACGTCACAGAATGCATTGTGGTGTCACAGAATGCATTGTGGTGTGTCAGAATGGATTGTGACGTCACAGAATGCATTGTGACGTCACACTTTGGATTGTGACGTCACAGAATGCATTGTGACGTCACAGAATGGATTGTGACGTCACACTTTGGATTGTGACGTCACAGAATGTATTGTGACGTCACAGAATGCATTGTGACGTCACAGAATGGATTGTGATGTCACAGAAGGGATTGTGACATTATCGAATGGATTGTGACGCGAGGGGGTTGTGACATCACACTTTGGATTGTGACGTCACAGAATGCATTGTGACGTCACAGAATGGATTGTGGGGTGTCAGACTCGATTGTGACGTCACAGAATCCATTGTGACGTCATAGCATGGATTGTGACGTCACAGAATGGATTGTGACGTCACAGAAGGGATTTTGACGCGAGGGGATTGTGACGTCACACTTTGGATTGTGACGTCACAGAATGCATTGTGACGTCACAGAATGGATTGTGACGTCACACTTTGGATTGTGACGTCACAGAATGTATTGTGACGTCACAGAATGCATTGTGACGTCACAGAATGGATTGTGGGGTGTCAGACTGGATTGTGACGTCACAGAATGCATTGTGACGTCTCAGAATGTATTGTGACGTCACAGAATGGATTTTGACGCGAGGGGATTGTGACGTCATACTTTGCATTGTGACATCACAGAATGCATTGTGACGTCACAGAATGTATTGTGGGGTGTCAGACTGGATTGTGACGTCACAGAATGCATTGTGATGTCACAGAATGGATTGTGATGTCACAGAAGGGATTGTGACATTATCGAATGGATTGTGACGCGAGGGGGTTGTGACATCACACTTTGGATTGTGACGTCACAGAATGCATTGTGACGTCACAGAATGGATTGTGGGGTGTCAGACTCGATTGTGACGTCACAGAATCCATTGTGACGTCATAGCATGGATTGTGACGTCACAGAATGGATTGTGACGTCACAGAAGGGATTTTGACGCGAGGGGATTGTGACGTCACACTTTGGATTGTGACGTCACAGAATGCATTGTGACGTCACAGAATGGATTGTGGGGTGTCAGACTGGATTGTGACGTCACAGAATGCATTGTGACGTCACAGAAGGGATTGTGATGTCACAGAAGGGATTGTGACATCATCGAATGTATTGTGACGCGAGGGGTTTGTGATGTCACACTTTGGATTGTGATGTCACAGAATGTATTGTGACGTCGCAGAATGGATTGGTGGGTCTCAGACTGGATTGTCACGTCACAGAATCCATTGTGACGTCGGAGAATGGATTGTGACGTCACAGAACGCATTGGTGGGTGTCAGACTGGATTGTGAAGTTACAGAATGGATTGTGACGTCACAGAATGGATTGTGACGTCACAGAATGGATTTTGACGTGAGGGGATTGTGACGTCACACTTGGGATTGTGACCTCACAGAATGCATTGTGACGTCACAGAATGCATTTGTGGGTGTCAGACTGGGTTGTGACGTCACAGAATGCATTGTGACGTCACAGAATGTATTGTGACGTCAGAGAAGGGATTGTGACATCATCGAATGGATTGTGACGCGAGGGGATTGTGACGTCAAACTTTCGATTGTGACGTCACAGAATGCATTGTGACGTCACAGAATGGATTGTGGGGTGTCAGACTGGATTGTGACGTCACAGAATGCATTGTGACGTCATAGAATGGATTGTGATGTCACAGAAGGGGTTGTGACATCTAAAAATGTATTGTGATGCGAGGGGATTGTGACGTCACACTTTGGATTGTTACGTCACAGAATGGTTTGTGACGTCACAGAATGGATTGTGATGTCAGAGAAGGGATTGTGACATCATCGAATGGATTCTGACGCGAGCGGGTTCTGACGTCGAACTTTGGATTGTGACTTCACACTTTGGATTGTGACGTCACAGAATGGATTGTGACGTCACAGAAGGGATTGTGACGTCATCGAATGGATTGTGACGCGAGGGGTTTGTGACGTCACACTTTGGATTGTGACGTCACAGAAGGGATTGTGACGTCACAGAATGGATTGTGATGCGAGGGGATTGTGACGTCACACTTTGGATTGTGACGTCAGAGAATGGATTGTGACGTCACAGAATGAATTTTGACGTCACAGAATGGATTGTGACGTGAGGGGATTGTGACGTCACACTTTGGATTGTGACGTCAGAGAATGGATTGTGACGTTACAGAAGGGATTGTGAGATCATCGAATGGATTGTGACGCGAGGGGTTTGTGATGTCACACTTTGGATTGTGATGTCACAGAATGTATTGTGACGTCGCAGAATGGATTGGTGCGTCTCAGACTGGATTGTCACGTCACAGAATCCATTGTGACGTCATAGCATGGATTGTGACGTCACAGAATGCATTGTGACGTCACAGAATGGATTGTGGGGTGTCAGACTGGATTGTGACGTCACAGAATGCATTGTGACGTCACGGAATGGATTGTGATGTCACAGAAGGGATTGTGACATCATCGAATGTATTGTGATGTGAGGGGTTTGTGATGTCACACTTTGGATTGTGACGTCAGAGAATGTATTGTGACGTCACAGAATGCATTGGTGGGTGTCAGACTGGATTGTGACGTCACAGAATGCATTGTGACGTCACAGAATGCATTGTGACGTCTCAGAATGGATTGTGACGTCACAGAATGGATTGAGGCGCGAGGGGATTGTGTCGTCACACTTTGGATTGTGACGTCACAGAATGCATTGTGACGTCACAGAATGGATTGTGGGGTGTCAGATTGGATTGTGACGTCACAGAATTCATTGTGATGTCACAGAATGTATTGTGATGTCACAGAAGGAATTGTGACATCATCGAATGGATTGTGACGCGAGGGGATTGTGACGTCACACTTTGGATTGTGACGTCACAGAATGCATTGTGACGTCACAGAATGGATTGTGGGGTGTCAGAATGGATTCTGACGTCACAGAATGCATTGTGACGTCACACTTTGGATTGTGACGTCACAGAATGCATTGTGACGTCACAGAATGGATTGTGACGTCACACTTTGGATTGTGACGTCACAGAATGTATTGTGACGTCACAGAATGCATTGTGACGTCACAGAATGGATTGTGGGGTGTCAGACTGGATTGTGACGTCACAGAATGCATTGTGACGTCTCAGAATGTATTGTGACGTCACAGAATGGATTTTGACGCGAGGGGATTGTGACGTCATACTTTGCATTGTGACATCACAGAATGCATTGTGACGTCACAGAATGTATTGTGGGGTGTCAGACTGGATTGTGACGTCACAGAATCCATTGTGACGTCATAGCATGGATTGTGACGTCACAGAATGGATTGTGACGTCACAGAAGGGGATTTTGACGCGAGGGGATTGTGACGTCACACTTTGGATTGTGACGTCACAGAATGCATTGTGACGTCACAGAATGGATTGTGGGGTGTCAGACTGGATTGTGACGTCACAGAATGCATTGTGACGTCACAGAAGGGATTGTGATGTCACAGAAGGGATTGTGACATCATCAAATGTATTGTGACGCGAGGGGTTTGTGATGTCACACTTTGGATTGTGACGTCAGAGAATGTAATTGTGACGTCACAGAATGCATTGTTGGGTGTCAGACTGGATTGTGACGTCACAGAATGCATTGTGACGTCATAGAACGGATTGTGATGTCACAGAAGGGATTATGACATCACAGAATGGATTGTGATGCGAGGGGATTGTGACGTCACACTTTGGATTGTGACGTCACAGAATGCATTGTGACGTCACAGAATGGATTGTGGGGTGTCAGAATGGATTGTGACGTCACAGAATGCATTGTGACGTCACACTTTGGATTGTGACGTCACAGAATGCATTGTGACGTCACAGAATGGATTGTGACGTCACACTTTGGATTGTGACGTCACAGAATGTATTGTGACGTCACAGAATGCATTGTGACGTCACAGAATGGATTGTGACGTCACAGAATGGATTGTGGGGTGTTAGACTGGATTGTGACGTCACAGAATGCATTGTGACGTCACAGAATGCATTGTGGTGTGTCAGAATGGATTGTGACGTCACAGAATGCATTGTGACGTCACACTTTGGATTGTGACGTCACAGAATCCACTGTGACGTCATAGCATGGATTGTGACGTCACAGAATGGATTGTGACGTCACAGAAGGGATTTTGAGGCGAGGGGATTGTGACGTCACACTTTGGATTGTGACGTCACAGAATGCATTGTGACGTCACAGAATGGATTGTGGGGTGTCAGACTGGATTGTGACGTCACAGAATGCATTGTGACGTCACAGAATGCATTGTGGTGTGTCAGAATGGATTGTGATGTCACAGAATGCATTGTGACGTCACACTTTGGATTGTGACGTCTCAGAATGGATTGTGACGTTACAGAAGGGATTGTGACATCATCGAATGGATTGTGACGCGAGGGGTTTGTGATGTCACACTTTGGATTGTGATGTCACAGAATGTATTGTGACGTCGCAGAATGGATTGGTGGGTCTCAGACTGGATTGTCACGTCACAGAATCCATTGTGACGTCATAGCATGGATTGTGACGTCGGAGAATGGATTGTGACGTCACAGAACGCATTGGTGGGTGTCAGACTGGATTGTGAAGTTACAGAATGGATTGTGACGTCACAGAATGGATTGTGACGTCACAGAATGGATTTTGACGTGAGGGGATTGTGACGTCACACTTGGGATTGTGACCTCACAGAATGCATTGTGACGTCACAGAAGGGATTGTGACATCATCGAAAGGATTGTGACGCGAGGGGATTTTGACATCACACTTTGGATTGTGACGTCACACTTTGGATTGTGACGTCACAGAATGGATTGTGATTTCACAGAAGGGATTGTGACGTCATCGAATGGATTGTGACGCGAGGGGTTTGTGACGTCACACTTTGGATTGTGACGTCACAGAAGGGATTGTGACGTCACAGAATGGATTGTGATGCGAGGGGATTGTGACGTCACACTTTGGATTGTGACGTCAGAGAATGGATTGTGACGTCACAGAATGAATTTTGACGTCACGGAATGGATTGTGACGTGAGGGGATTGTGACGTCACACTTTGGATTGTGACGTCAGAGAATGGATTGTGACGTTACAGAAGGGATTGTGACATCATCGAATGGATTGTGACGCGAGGGGTTTGTGATGTCACACTTTGGATTGTGATGTCACAGAATGTATTGTGACGTCGCAGAATGGATTGGTGGGTCTCAGACTGGATTGTCACGTCACAGAATCCATTGTGACGTCATAGCATGGATTGTGACGTCACAGAATGGATTGTGACGTCACAGAATGGATTTTGACGCGCGGGGATTGTGACGTCACACTTTGGATTGTGACGTCACAGAATGCATTGTGACGTCACAGAATGGATTGTGGGGTGTCAGACTGGATTGTGACGTCACAGAATGCATTGTGACGTCACAGAATGGATTGTGATGTCACAGAAGGGATTGTGACATCATCGAATGTATTGTGATGTGAGGGGTTTGTGATGTCACACTTTGGATTGTGACGTCAGAGAATGTATTGTGACGTCACAGAATGCATTGGTGGGTGTCAGACTGGATTGTGACGTCACAGAATGCATTGTGACGTCACAGAATGCATTGTGACGTCTCAGAATGGATTGTGACGTCACAGAATGGATTGTGGCGCGAGGGGATTGTGACGTCAAACTTTGGATTGTGACGTCAGAGAATGTAATTGTGACGTCACAGAATGGATTGTGGGGTGTCAGATTGGATTGTGACGTCACAGAATTCATTGTGATGTCACAGAATGTATTGTGATGTCACAGAAGGAATTGTGACATCATCGAATGGATTGTGACGCGAGGGGATTGTGACGTCACACTTTGGATTGTGACGTCACAGAATGCATTGTGACGTCACAGAATGTATTGTGGGGTGTCAGAATGGATTGTGACGTCACACTTTGGATTGTGACGTCACAGAATGCATTGTGACGTCACAGAATGGATTGTGGGGTGTCAGAATGGATTGTGACGTCACAGAATGCATTGTGACGTCACACT
The DNA here is from genome assembly GCF_964237585.1 of Gallinula chloropus. NCBI lineage: Eukaryota > Metazoa > Chordata > Aves > Gruiformes > Rallidae > Gallinula > Gallinula chloropus. The sequence continues at coordinate 638,134 of NW_028168119.1, read as the reverse complement.
TTGGATTGTGACGTCACAGAATGCATTGTGACATCACAGAATGGATTGTGACGTCACACTTTGGATTGTGACGTCACAGAATGTATTGTGACGTCACAGAATGCATTGTGACGTCACAGAATGGATTGTGACGTCACAGAATGGATTGTGGGGTGTTAGACTGGATTGTGACGTCACAGAATGCATTGTGACGTCACAGAATGCATTGTGACGTCACAGAATGCATTGTGGTGTGTCATAATGGATTGTGACGTCACAGAATGCATTGTGACGTCACACTTTGGATTGTGACGTCACAGAATGCATTGTGACGTCACAGAATGGATTGTGGGGTGTCAGAATGGATTCTGACGTCACAGAATGCATTGTGACGTCACACTTTGGATTGTGACGTCACAGAATGCATTGTGACGTCACAGAATGGATTGTGACGTCACACTTTGGATTGTGACGTCACAGAATGTATTGTGACGTCACAGAATGCATTGTGACGTCACAGAATGGATTGTGGGGTGTCAGACTGGATTGTGACGTCACAGAATGCATTGTGACGTCTCAGAATGTATTGTGACGTCACAGAATGGATTTTGACGCGAGGGGATTGTGACGTCATACTTTGCATTGTGACATCACAGAATGCATTGTGACGTCACAGAATGTATTGTGGGGTGTCAGACTGGATTGTGACGTCACAGAATGCATTGTGATGTCACAGAATGGATTGTGATGTCACAGAAGGGATTGTGACATTATCGAATGGATTGTGACGCGAGGGGGTTGTGACATCACACTTTGGATTGTGACGTCACAGAATGCATTGTGACGTCACAGAATGGATTGTGGGGTGTCAGACTGGATTGTGACGTCACAGAATCCATTGTGACGTCATAGCATGGATTGTGACGTCACAGAATGGATTGTGACGTCACAGAAGGGATTTTGACGCGAGGGGATTGTGACGTCACACTTTGGATTGTGACGTCACAGAATGCATTGTGACGTCACAGAATGGATTGTGGGGTGTCAGACTGGATTGTGACGTCACAGAATGCATTGTGACGTCACAGAATGGATTGTGACGTCACAGAAGGGATTGTGACATCATCAAATGTATTGTGACGCGAGGGGTTTGTGATGTCACACTTTGGATTGTGACGTCAGAGAATGTAATTGTGACGTCACAGAATGCATTGTTGGGTGTCAGACTGGATTCTGACGTCACAGAATGCATTGTGACGTCATAGAACGGATTGTGATGTCACAGAAGGGATTATGACATCACAGAATGGATTGTGACGCGAGGGGATTGTGACGTCACACTTTGGATTGTGACGTCACAGAATGCATTGTGACGTCACAGAATGTATTGTGGGGTGTCAGAATGGATTGTGACGTCACACTTTGGATTGTGACGTCACAGAATGCATTGTGACGTCACAGAATGGATTGTGGGGTGTCAGAATGGATTGTGACGTCACAGAATGCATTGTGACGTCACACTTTGGATTGTGACGTCACAGAATGCATTGTGACGTCACAGAATGGATTGTGACGTCACACTTTGGATTGTGACGTCACAGAATGTATTGTGACGTCACAGAATGCATTGTGACGTCACAGAATGGATTGTGACGTCACAGAATGGATTGTGGGGTGTTAGACTGGATTGTGACGTCACAGAATGGATTGTGACGTCACAGAATGCATTGTGGTGTGTCAGAATGGATTGTGACGTCACAGAATGCATTGTGACGTCACACTTTGGATTGTGACGTCACAGAATCCATTGTGACGTCATAGCATGGATTGTGACGTCACAGAATGGATTGTGACGTCACAGAAGGGATTTTGAGGCGAGGGGATTGTGACGTCACACTTTGGATTGTGACGTCACAGAATGCATTGTGACGTCACAGAATGGATTGTGGGGTGTCAGACTGGATTGTGACGTCACAGAATGCATTGTGACGTCACAGAATGCATTGTGGTTTGTCAGAATGAATTGTGACGTCACAGAATGCATTGTGACGTCACACTTTGGATTGTGACGTCTCAGAATGGATTGTGACGTTACAGAAGGGATTGTGACATCATCGAATGGATTGTGACGCGAGGGGTTTGTGATGTCACACTTTGGATTGTGATGTCACAGAATGTATTGTGACGTCGCAGAATGGATTGGTGGGTCTCAGACTGGATTGTCACGTCACAGAATCCATTGTGACGTCATAGCATGGATTGTGACGTCGGAGAATGGATTGTGACGTCACAGAACGCATTGGTGGGTGTCAGACTGGATTGTGAAGTTACAGAATGGATTGTGACGTCACAGAATGGATTGTGACGTCACAGAATGGATTTTGACGTGAGGGGATTGTGACGTCACACTTGGGATTGTGACCTCACAGAATGCATTGTGACGTCACAGAAGGGCTTGTGACATCATCGAAAGGATTGTGACGCGAGGGGATTTTGACATCACACTTTGGATTGTGACGTCACACTTTGGATTGTGACGTCACAGAATGGATTGTGACGTCACAGAAGGGATTGTGACGTCATCGAATGGATTGTGACGCGAGGGGTTTGTGACGTCACACTTTGGATTGTGACGTCACAGAAGGGATTGTGACGTCACAGAATGGATTGTGATGCGAGGGGATTGTGACGTCACACTTTGGATTGTGACGTCAGAGAATGGATTGTGACGTCACAGAATGAATTTTGACGTCACAGAATGGATTGTGACGTGAGGGGATTGTGACGTCACACTTTGGATTGTGACGTCAGAGAATGGATTGTGACGTTACAGAAGGGATTGTGACATCATCGAATGGATTGTGACGCGAGGGGTTTGTGATGTCACACTTTGGATTGTGATGTCACAGAATGTATTGTGACGTCGCAGAATGGATTGGTGGGTCTCAGACTGGATTGTCACGTCACAGAATCCATTGTGACGTCATAGCATGGATTGTGACGTCACAGAATGGATTGTGACGTCACAGAATGGATTTTGACGCGCGGGGATTGTGACGTCACACTTTGGATTGTGACGTCACAGAATGCATTGTGACGTCACAGAATGGATTGTGGGGTGTCAGACTGGATTCTGACGTCACAGAATGGATTGTGACGTCACAGAATGGATTGTGATGTCACAGAAGGGATTGTGACATCATCGAATGTATTGTGATGTGAGGGGTTTGTGATGTCACACTTTGGATTGTGACGTCAGAGAATGTATTGTGACGTCACAGAATGCATTGGTGGGTGTCAGACTGGATTGTGACGTCACAGAATGCATTGTGACGTCACAGAATGCATTGTGACGTCTCAGAATGGATTGTGACGTCACAGAATGGATTGTGGCGCGAGGGGATTGTGACGTCACACTTTGGGTTGTGACGTCACAGAATGCATTGTGACGTCACAGAATGGATTGTGGGGTGTCAGATTGGATTGTGACGTCACAGAATTCATTGTGATGTCACAGAATGTATTGTGATGTCACAGAAGGAATTGTGACATCATCGAATGGATTGTGACGCGAGGGGATTGTGACGTCACACTTTGGATTGTGACGTCACAGAATGCATTGTGACGTCACAGAATGGATTGTGGGGTGTCAGGCTGGATTGTGACGTCACAGAATGCATTGTGACGTCACAGAATGGATTGTGGGGTGTCAGGCTGGATTGTGACGTCACAGAATGCATTGTGACGTCACAGAATGCATTGTGGTGTCACAGAATGCATTGTGGTGTGTCAGAATGGATTGTGACGTCACAGAATGCATTGTGACGTCACAGAATGGATTGTGACGTCACACTTTGGATTGTGACGTCACAGAATGTATTGTGACGTCACAGAATGCATTGTGACGTCACAGAATGGATTGTGGGGTGTCAGACTGGATTGTGACGTCACAGAATGCATTGTGACGTCTCAGAATGTATTGTGACGTCACAGAATGGATTTTGACGCGAGGGGATTGTGACGTCATACTTTGCATTGTGACATCACAGAATGCATTGTGACGTCACAGAATGTATTGTGGGGTGTCAGACTGGATTGTGACGTCACAGAATGCATTGTGATGTCACAGAATGGATTGTGATGTCACAGAAGGGATTGTGACATTATCGAATGGATTGTGACGCGAGGGGGTTGTGACATCACACTTTGGATTGTGACGTCACAGAATGCATTGTGACGTCACAGAATGGATTGTGGGGTGTCAGACTCGATTGTGACGTCACAGAATCCATTGTGACGTCATAGCATGGATTGTGACGTCACAGAATGGATTGTGACGTCACAGAAGGGATTTTGACGCGAGGGGATTGTGACGTCACACTTTGGATTGTGACGTCACAGAATGCATTGTGACGTCACAGAATGGATTGTGGGGTGTCAGACTGGATTGTGACGTCACAGAATGCATTGTGACGTCACAGAAGGGATTGTGATGTCACAGAAGGGATTGTGACATCATCGAATGTATTGTGACGCGAGGGGTTTGTGATGTCACACTTTGGATTGTGATGTCACAGAATGTATTGTGACGTCGCAGAATGGATTGGTGGGTCTCAGACTGGATTGTCACGTCACAGAATCCATTGTGACGTCGGAGAATGGATTGTGACGTCACAGAACGCATTGGTGGGTGTCAGACTGGATTGTGAAGTTACAGAATGGATTGTGACGTCACAGAATGGATTGTGACGTCACAGAATGGATTTTGACGTGAGGGGATTGTGACGTCACACTTGGGATTGTGACCTCACAGAATGCATTGTGACGTCACAGAATGCATTTGTGGGTGTCAGACTGGGTTGTGACGTCACAGAATGCATTGTGACGTCACAGAATGTATTGTGACGTCAGAGAAGGGATTGTGACATCATCGAATGGATTGTGACGTGAGGGGATTGTGACGTCAAACTTTCGATTGTGACGTCACAGAATGCATTGTGACGTCACAGAATGGATTGTGGGGTGTCAGACTGGATTGTGACGTCACAGAATGCATTGTGACGTCATAGAATGGATTGTGATGTCACAGAAGGGGTTGTGACATCTAAAAATGTATTGTGATGCGAGGGGATTGTGACGTCACACTTTGGATTGTTACGTCACAGAATGGTTTGTGACGTCACAGAATGGATTGTGATGTCAGAGAAGGGATTGTGACATCATCGAATGGATTCTGACGCGAGCGGGTTCTGACGTCGAACTTTGGATTGTGACTTCACACTTTGGATTGTGACGTCACAGAATGGATTGTGACGTCACAGAAGGGATTGTGACGTCATCGAATGGATTGTGACGCGAGGGGTTTGTGACGTCACACTTTGGATTGTGACGTCACAGAAGGGATTGTGACGTCACAGAATGGATTGTGATGCGAGGGGATTGTGACGTCACACTTTGGATTGTGACGTCAGAGAATGGATTGTGACGTCACAGAATGAATTTTGACGTCACAGAATGGATTGTGACGTGAGGGGATTGTGACGTCACACTTTGGATTGTGACGTCAGAGAATGGATTGTGACGTTACAGAAGGGATTGTGACATCATCGAATGGATTGTGACGCGAGGGGTTTGTGATGTCACACTTTGGATTGTGATGTCACAGAATGTATTGTGACGTCGCAGAATGGATTGGTGCGTCTCAGACTGGATTGTCACGTCACAGAATCCATTGTGACGTCATAGCATGGATTGTGACGTCACAGAATGCATTGTGACGTCACAGAATGGATTGTGGGGTGTCAGACTGGATTGTGACGTCACAGAATGCATTGTGACGTCACGGAATGGATTGTGATGTCACAGAAGGGATTGTGACATCATCGAATGTATTGTGATGTGAGGGGTTTGTGATGTCACACTTTGGATTGTGACGTCAGAGAATGTATTGTGACGTCACAGAATGCATTGGTGGGTGTCAGACTGGATTGTGACGTCACAGAATGCATTGTGACGTCACAGAATGCATTGTGACGTCTCAGAATGGATTGTGACGTCACAGAATGGATTGAGGCGCGAGGGGATTGTGTCGTCACACTTTGGATTGTGACGTCACAGAATGCATTGTGACGTCACAGAATGGATTGTGGGGTGTCAGATTGGATTGTGACGTCACAGAATTCATTGTGATGTCACAGAATGTATTGTGATGTCACAGAAGGAATTGTGACATCATCGAATGGATTGTGACGCGAGGGGATTGTGACGTCACACTTTGGATTGTGACGTCACAGAATGCATTGTGACGTCACAGAATGGATTGTGGGGTGTCAGAATGGATTCTGACGTCACAGAATGCATTGTGACGTCACACTTTGGATTGTGACGTCACAGAATGCATTGTGACGTCACAGAATGGATTGTGACGTCACACTTTGGATTGTGACGTCACAGAATGTATTGTGACGTCACAGAATGCATTGTGACGTCACAGAATGGATTGTGGGGTGTCAGACTGGATTGTGACGTCACAGAATGCATTGTGACGTCTCAGAATGTATTGTGACGTCACAGAATGGATTTTGACGCGAGGGGATTGTGACGTCATACTTTGCATTGTGACATCACAGAATGCATTGTGACGTCACAGAATGTATTGTGGGGTGTCAGACTGGATTGTGACGTCACAGAATCCATTGTGACGTCATAGCATGGATTGTGACGTCACAGAATGGATTGTGACGTCACAGAAGGGGATTTTGACGCGAGGGGATTGTGACGTCACACTTTGGATTGTGACGTCACAGAATGCATTGTGACGTCACAGAATGGATTGTGGGGTGTCAGACTGGATTGTGACGTCACAGAATGCATTGTGACGTCACAGAAGGGATTGTGATGTCACAGAAGGGATTGTGACATCATCAAATGTATTGTGACGCGAGGGGTTTGTGATGTCACACTTTGGATTGTGACGTCAGAGAATGTAATTGTGACGTCACAGAATGCATTGTTGGGTGTCAGACTGGATTGTGACGTCACAGAATGCATTGTGACGTCATAGAACGGATTGTGATGTCACAGAAGGGATTATGACATCACAGAATGGATTGTGATGCGAGGGGATTGTGACGTCACACTTTGGATTGTGACGTCACAGAATGCATTGTGACGTCACAGAATGGATTGTGGGGTGTCAGAATGGATTGTGACGTCACAGAATGCATTGTGACGTCACACTTTGGATTGTGACGTCACAGAATGCATTGTGACGTCACAGAATGGATTGTGACGTCACACTTTGGATTGTGACGTCACAGAATGGATTGTGACGTCACAGAATGCATTGTGACGTCACAGAATGGATTGTGACGTCACAGAATGGATTGTGGGGTGTTAGACTGGATTGTGACGTCACAGAATGCATTGTGACGTCACAGAATGCATTGTGGTGTGTCAGAATGGATTGTGACGTCACAGAATGCATTGTGACGTCACACTTTGGATTGTGACGTCACAGAATCCACTGTGACGTCATAGCATGGATTGTGACGTCACAGAATGGATTGTGACGTCACAGAAGGGATTTTGAGGCGAGGGGATTGTGACGTCACACTTTGGATTGTGACGTCACAGAATGCATTGTGACGTCACAGAATGGATTGTGGGGTGTCAGACTGGATTGTGACGTCACAGAATGCATTGTGACGTCACAGAATGCATTGTGGTGTGTCAGAATGGATTGTGATGTCACAGAATGCATTGTGACGTCACACTTTGGATTGTGACGTCTCAGAATGGATTGTGACGTTACAGAAGGGATTGTGACATCATCGAATGGATTGTGACGCGAGGGGTTTGTGATGTCACACTTTGGATTGTGATGTCACAGAATGTATTGTGACGTCGCAGAATGGATTGGTGGGTCTCAGACTGGATTGTCACGTCACAGAATCCATTGTGACGTCATAGCATGGATTGTGACGTCGGAGAATGGATTGTGACGTCACAGAACGCATTGGTGGGTGTCAGACTGGATTGTGAAGTTACAGAATGGATTGTGACGTCACAGAATGGATTGTGACGTCACAGAATGGATTTTGACGTGAGGGGATTGTGACGTCACACTTGGGATTGTGACCTCACAGAATGCATTGTGACGTCACAGAAGGGATTGTGACATCATCGAAAGGATTGTGACGCGAGGGGATTTTGACATCACACTTTGGATTGTGACGTCACACTTTGGATTGTGACGTCACAGAATGGATTGTGATTTCACAGAAGGGATTGTGACGTCATCGAATGGATTGTGACGCGAGGGGTTTGTGACGTCACACTTTGGATTTTGACGTCACAGAAGGGATTGTGACGTCACAGAATGGATTGTGATGCGAGGGGATTGTGACGTCACACTTTGGATTGTGACGTCAGAGAATGGATTGTGACGTCACAGAATGAATTTTGACGTCACGGAATGGATTGTGACGTGAGGGGATTGTGACGTCACACTTTGGATTGTGACGTCAGAGAATGGATTGTGACGTTACAGAAGGGATTGTGACATCATCGAATGGATTGTGACGCGAGGGGTTTGTGATGTCACACTTTGGATTGTGATGTCACAGAATGTATTGTGACGTCGCAGAATGGATTGGTGGGTCTCAGACTGGATTGTCACGTCACAGAATCCATTGTGACGTCATAGCATGGATTGTGACGTCACAGAATGGATTGTGACGTCACAGAATGGATTTTGACGCGCGGGGATTGTGACGTCACACTTTGGATTGTGACGTCACAGAATGCATTGTGACGTCACAGAATGGATTGTGGGGTGTCAGACTGGATTGTGACGTCACAGAATGCATTGTGACGTCACAGAATGGATTGTGATGTCACAGAAGGGATTGTGACATCATCGAATGTATTGTGATGTGAGGGGTTTGTGATGTCACACTTTGGATTGTGACGTCAGAGAATGTATTGTGACGTCACAGAATGCATTGGTGGGTGTCAGACTGGATTGTGACGTCACAGAATGCATTGTGACGTCACAGAATGCATTGTGACGTCTCAGAATGGATTGTGACGTCACAGAATGGATTGTGGCGCGAGGGGATTGTGACGTCAAACTTTGGATTGTGACGTCAGAGAATGTAATTGTGACGTCACAGAATGGATTGTGGGGTGTCAGATTGGATTGTGACGTCACAGAATTCATTGTGATGTCACAGAATGTATTGTGATGTCACAGAAGGAATTGTGACATCATCGAATGGATTGTGACGCGAGGGGATTGTGACGTCACACTTTGGATTGTGACGTCACAGAATGCATTGTGACGTCACAGAATGGATTGTGGGGTGTCAGAATGGATTCTGACGTCACACTTTGGATTGTGACGTCACAGAATGCATTGTGATGTCACAGAATGCATTGTGGTGTGTCAGAATGGATTGTGACGTCACAGAATGCATTGTGACGTCACACTTTGGATTGTGACGTCACAGAATGCATTGTGACGTCACAGAATGGATTGTGACGTCACACTTTGGATTGTGACGTCACAGAATGTATTGTGACGTCACAGAATGCATTGTGACGTCACAGAATGGATTGTGGGGTGTCAGACTGGATTGTGACGTCACAGAATGCATTGTGACGTCTCAGAATGTATTGTGACGTCACAGAATGGATTTTGACGCGAGGGGATTGTGACGTCATACTTTGCATTGTGACATCACAGAATGCATTGTGACGTCACAGAATGTATTGTGGGGTGTCAGACTGGATTGTGACGTCACAGAATGCATTGTGATGTCACAGAATGGATTGTGATGTCACAGAAGGGATTGTGACATTATCGAATGGATTGTGACGCGAGGGGGTTGTGACATCACACTTTGGATTGTGACGTCACAGAATGCATTGTGACGTCACAGAATGGATTGTGGGGTGTCAGACTGGATTGTGACGTCACAGAATCCATTGTGACGTCATAGCATGGATTGTGACGTCACAGAATGGATTGTGACGTCACAGAAGGGATTTTGACGCGAGGGGATTGTGACGTCACACTTTGGATTGTGACGTCACAGAATGCATTGTGACGTCACAGAATGGATTGTGGGGTGTCAGACTGGATTGTGACGTCACAGAATGCATTGTGACGTCACAGAAGGGATTGTGATGTCACAGAAGGGATTGTGACATCATCGAATGTATTGTGACGCGAGGGGTTTGTGATGTCACACTTTGGATTGTGACGTCAGAGAATGTAATTGTGACGTCACAGAATGCATTGTTGGGTGTCAGACTGGATTGTGACGTCACAGAATGCATTGTGACGTCATAGAACGGATTGTGATGTCACAGAAGGGATTATGACATCACAGAATGGATTGTGACGCGAGGGGATTGTGACGTCACACTTTGGATTGTGACGTCACAGAATGCATTGTGACGTCACAGAATGGATTGTGGGGTGTCAGAATGGATTGTGACGTCACACTTTGGATTGTGACGTCACAGAATGCATTGTGACTTCACAGAATGTATTGTGGTGTGTCAGAATGGATTCTGACGTCACACTTGGGATTGTGACGTCACACTTTGGATTGTGACGTCACAGAACGCATTGTGACGTCACAGAATGTATTGTGGGGTGTCAGACTGGATTGTGACGTCACAGAATGTATTGTGACGTCACAGAAGGGATTGTGACGTCACAGAAGGGATTGTGACGTCACAGAATGGATTGTGACGCGAGGGGATTGTGACGTCACACTTTGGATTGTGACGTCACAGAATGCATTGTGACGTCACAGAATGGATTGTGACGCGAGGGGATTGTGACGTCACACTTTGGATTGTGACCTCACAGAATGCATTGTGACGTCACAGAATGGATTGTGGGGTGTCAGACTGGATTGTGACGTCACAGAATGCATTGTGACGTCATAGAATGTATTGTGACGTCACAGAATGGATTTTGACGCGAGGGGATTGTGACGTCATACTTTGCATTGTGACATCACAGAATGCATTGTGACGTCACAGAATGTATTGTGGGGTGTCAGACAAGATTGTGACGTCACAGAATGCATTGTGATGTCACAGAATGGATTGTGATGTCACAGAAGGGATTGTGACATTATCGAATGGATTGTGACGCGAGGGGGTTGTGACATCACACTTTGGATTGTGACGTCACAGAATGCATTGTGACGTCACAGAATGGATTGTGGGGTGTCAGACTGGATTGTGACGTCACAGAATCCATTGTGACGTCATAGCATGGATTGTGACGTCACAGAATGCATTGTGACGTCACAGAATGGATTGTGGGGTGTCAGACTGGATTGTGACGTCACAGAATGCATTGTGACGTCACAGAAGGGATTGTGATGTCACAGAAGGGATTGTGACATCATCGAATGTATTGTGACTCGAGGGGTTTGTGATGTCACACTTTGGATTGTGACGTCAGAGAATGTAATTGTGACGTCACAGAATGCATTGTTGGGTGTCAGACTGGATTGTGACGTCACAGAATGCATTGTGACGTCATAGAACGGATTGTGATGTCACAGAAGGGATTATGACATCACAGAATGGATTGTGACGCGAGGGGATTGTGACGTCACACTTTGGATTGTGACGTCACAGAATGCATTGTGACGTCACAGAATGGATTGTGGGGTGTCAGAATGGATTTTGACGTCACACTTTGGATTGTGACCTCACAGAATGCATTGTGACGTCACAGAATGGATTGTGGGGTGTCAGAATGGATTGTGACGTCACACTTTGGATTGTGACGTCACAGAATGCATTGTGACTTCACAGAATGTATTGTGGTGTGTCAGAATGGATTCTGACGTCACACTTGGGATTGTGACGTCACACTTTGGATTGTGACGTCACAGAACGCATTGTGACGTCAAAGAATGTATTGTGGGGTGTCAGACTGGATTGTGACGTCACAGAATGTATTGTGACGTCACAGAAGGGATTGTGACGTCACAGAAGGGATTGTGACGTCACAGAATGGATTGTGACGCGAGGGGATTGTGACGTCACACTTTGGATTGTGACGTCACAGAATGCATTGTGACGTCACAGAATGGATTGTGACGCGAGGGGATTGTGACGTCACACTTTGGATTGTGACCTCACAGAATGCATTGTGACGTCACAGAATGGATTGTGGGGTGTCAGACTGGATTGTGACGTAACAGAATGCATTGTGACGTCATAGAATGGATTGTGACGTCACAGAATGGATTATGACATCACAGAATGGATTGTGACGCGAGTGGATTGTGACGTCACACTTAGGATTGTGACGTCACAGAATGGATTGGGGGTGTAAGAATGGATTGTGACGTCACTCTTTGGATTGTGACGTCACAGAATGTATTGTGACGTCACAGAATGGATTGTGGGGTGTCAGAATGGATTGTGACGTCACACTTTGGATTGTGACGTCACAGAATGCATTGTGACGTCTCAGAATGCATTGTGGTGTGTCAGAATGGATTGTGACGTCACAGAATATATTGTGACGTCACACTTTGGATTGTGACGTCACAGAATGCATTGTGGTGTGTCAGAATGGATTGTGACGTCACACTTTGGATTGTGACGTCACAGAATGCATTGTGACTTCACAGAATGTATTGTGGGGTGTCAGAATGGATTCTGACGTCACACTTGGGATTGTGACGTCACACTTTGGATTGTGACGTCACAGAACGCATTGTGACGTCACAGAATGTATTGTGGGGTGTCAGACTGGATTGTGACGTCACAGAATGCATTGTGACGTCAAAGAATGCATTGTGACGTCTCAGAATGGATTGTGACGTCACAGAATGGATTGTGACGTCACAGAATGGATTGTGACGTCACAGAATGCATTGTGACGCGTTTGGATTGTGACGTCACACTTTGGATTGTGACCTCACAGAATGCATTGTGACGTCACAGAATGGATTGTGGGGTGTCAGAGTGGATTGTGACGTCACATAATGCATTGTGACGTCACAGAAGGGATTGTGACGTCACAGAATGCATTGTGACATCACAGAATGGATTCTGATGCGAGGGGATTGTGACGTCACACTTTGGATTGTGACGTCACAGAATGGATTGTGACGTCACAGAATGAATTTTGACGTCACAGAATGGATTGTGACGTGAGGGGATTGTGACGTCACACTTTGGATTGTGACGTCACAGAATGGATTCTGACGTTACAGAAGGGATTGTGACATCATCGAATGGATTGTGACGCGAGGGGGTTGTGATGTCACACTTTGGATTGTGATGTCACAGAATGTATTGTGACGTCGCAGAATGGATTGGTGTGTCTCAGACTGGATTGTCACGTCACAGAATCCATTGTGACGTCATAGCATGGATTGTGACGTCACAGAATGGATTGTGACGTCACAGAATGGATTGTGACGCGCGGGGATTGTGACGTCACACTTTGGATTGTGACGTCACAGAATGCATTGTGACGTCACAGAATGGATTGTGGGGTGTCAGACTGGATTGTGACGTCACAGAATGCATTGTGACGTCACAGAATGGATTGTGATGTCACAGAAGGGATTGTGACATCATCGAATGTATTGTGATGTGAGGGGTTTGTGATGTCACACTTTGGATTGTGATGTCAGAGAATGTATTGTGACGTCACAGAATGCATTGGTGGGTGTCAGACTGGATTGTGACGTCACAGAATGCATTGTGACGTCACAGAATGCATTGTGACGTCTCAGAATGTATTGTGACGTCACAGAATGGATTGTGGCGCGAGGGGATTGTGACGTCACACTTTGGATTGTGACGTCACAGAATGCATTGTGACGTCACAGAATGGATTGTGGGGTGTCAGATTGGATTGTGACGTCACAGAATTCATTGTGATGTCACAGAATGTATTGTGATGTCACAGAAGGAATTGTGACATCATCGAATGGATTGTGACGCGAGGGGATTGTGACGTCACACTTTGGATTGTGACGTCACAGAATGCATTGTGACTTCACAGAATGGATTGTGGGGTGTCAGAATGGATTCTGACGTCACACTTTGGATTGTGACGTCACAGAATGCATTGTGACTTCACAGAATGTATTGTGTTGTGTCAGAATGGATTGTGACGTCACAGAATGCATTGTGACGTCACACTTTGGATTGTGACGTCACAGAATGCATTGTGACGTCACAGAATGCATTGTGACGTCACACTTTGGATTGTGACGTCACAGAATGCATTGTGACGTCACAGAATGGATTGTGGGGTGTCAGACTGGATTGTGACGTCACAGAATCCATTGTGACGTCATAGCATGGATTGTGACGTCACAGAATGGATTGTGACGTCACAGAAGGGATTTTGACGCGAGGGGATTGTGACGTCACACTTTGGATTGTGACGTCACAGAATGCATTGTGACGTCACAGAATGGATTGTGGGGTGTCAGACTGGATTGTGACGTCACAGAATGCATTGTGACGTCACAGAAGGGATTGTGATGTCACAGAAGGGATTGTGACATCATCGAATGTATTGTGACGCGAGGGGTTTGTGATGTCACACTTTGGATTGTGACGTCACAGAATGCATTGTGACGTCACAGAATGGATTGTGACGCGAGGGGATTGTGACGTCACACTTTGGATTGTGACCTCACAGAATGCATTGTGACGTCACAGAATGGATTGTGGGGTGTCAGACTGGATTGTGACGTCACAGAATGCATTGTGACGTCATAGAATGTATTGTGACGTCACAGAATGGATTTTGACGCGAGGGGATTGTGACGTCATACTTTGCATTGTGACATCACAGAATGCATTGTGACGTCACAGAATGTATTGTGGGGTGTCAGACAAGATTGTGACGTCACAGAATGCATTGTGATGTCACAGAATGGATTGTGATGTCACAGAAGGGATTGTGACATTATCGAATGGATTGTGACGCGAGGGGGTTGTGACATCACACTTTGGATTGTGACGTCACAGAATGCATTGTGACGTCACAGAATGGATTGTGGGGTGTCAGACTGGATTGTGACGTCACAGAATCCATTGTGACGTCATAGCATGGATTGTGACGTCACAGAATGCATTGTGACGTCACAGAATGGATTGTGGGGTGTCAGACTGGATTGTGACGTCACAGAATGCATTGTGACGTCACAGAAGGGATTGTGATGTCACAGAAGGGATTGTGACATCATCGAATGTATTGTGACTCGAGGGGTTTGTGATGTCACACTTTGGATTGTGACGTCAGAGAATGTAATTGTGACGTCACAGAATGCATTGTTGGGTGTCAGACTGGATTGTGACGTCACAGAATGCATTGTGACGTCATAGAACGGATTGTGATGTCACAGAAGGGATTATGACATCACAGAATGGATTGTGACGCGAGGGGATTGTGACGTCACACTTTGGATTGTGACGTCACAGAATGCATTGTGACGTCACAGAATGGATTGTGGGGTGTCAGAATGGATTTTGACGTCACACTTTGGATTGTGACCTCACAGAATGCATTGTGACGTCACAGAATGGATTGTGGGGTGTCAGAATGGATTGTGACGTCACACTTTGGATTGTGACGTCACAGAATGCATTGTGACTTCACAGAATGTATTGTGGTGTGTCAGAATGGATTCTGACGTCACACTTGGGATTGTGACGTCACACTTTGGATTGTGACGTCACAGAACGCATTGTGACGTCAAAGAATGTATTGTGGGGTGTCAGACTGGATTGTGACGTCACAGAATGTATTGTGACGTCACAGAAGGGATTGTGACGTCACAGAAGGGATTGTGACGTCACAGAATGGATTGTGACGCGAGGGGATTGTGACGTCACACTTTGGATTGTGACGTCACAGAATGCATTGTGACGTCACAGAATGGATTGTGACGCGAGGGGATTGTGACGTCACACTTTGGATTGTGACCTCACAGAATGCATTGTGACGTCACAGAATGGATTGTGGGGTGTCAGACTGGATTGTGACGTAACAGAATGCATTGTGACGTCATAGAATGGATTGTGACGTCACAGAATGGATTATGACATCACAGAATGGATTGTGACGCGAGTGGATTGTGACGTCACACTTAGGATTGTGACGTCACAGAATGGATTGGGGGTGTAAGAATGGATTGTGACGTCACTCTTTGGATTGTGACGTCACAGAATGTATTGTGACGTCACAGAATGGATTGTGGGGTGTCAGAATGGATTGTGACGTCACACTTTGGATTGTGACGTCACAGAATGCATTGTGACGTCTCAGAATGCATTGTGGTGTGTCAGAATGGATTGTGACGTCACAGAATATATTGTGACGTCACACTTTGGATTGTGACGTCACAGAATGCATTGTGGTGTGTCAGAATGGATTGTGACGTCACACTTTGGATTGTGACGTCACAGAATGCATTGTGACTTCACAGAATGTATTGTGGGGTGTCAGAATGGATTCTGACGTCACACTTGGGATTGTGACGTCACACTTTGGATTGTGACGTCACAGAACGCATTGTGACGTCACAGAATGTATTGTGGGGTGTCAGACTGGATTGTGACGTCACAGAATGCATTGTGACGTCAAAGAATGCATTGTGACGTCTCAGAATGGATTGTGACGTCACAGAATGGATTGTGACGTCACAGAATGGATTGTGACGTCACAGAATGCATTGTGACGCGTTTGGATTGTGACGTCACACTTTGGATTGTGACCTCACAGAATGCATTGTGACGTCACAGAATGGATTGTGGGGTGTCAGAGTGGATTGTGACGTCACATAATGCATTGTGACGTCACAGAAGGGATTGTGACGTCACAGAATGCATTGTGACATCACAGAATGGATTCTGATGCGAGGGGATTGTGACGTCACACTTTGGATTGTGACGTCACAGAATGGATTGTGACGTCACAGAATGAATTTTGACGTCACAGAATGGATTGTGACGTGAGGGGATTGTGACGTCACACTTTGGATTGTGACGTCACAGAATGGATTCTGACGTTACAGAAGGGATTGTGACATCATCGAATGGATTGTGACGCGAGGGGTTTGTGATGTCACACTTTGGATTGTGATGTCACAGAATGTATTGTGACGTCGCAGAATGGATTGGTGGGTCTCAGACTGGATTGTCACGTCACAGAATCCATTGTGACGTCATAGCATGGATTGTGACGTCACAGAATGGATTGTGACGTCACAGAATGGATTGTGACGCGCGGGGATTGTGACGTCACACTTTGGATTGTGACGTCACAGAATGCATTGTGACGTCACAGAATGGATTGTGGGGTGTCAGACTGGATTGTGACGTCACAGAATGCATTGTGACGTCACAGAATGGATTGTGATGTCACAGAAGGGATTGTGACATCATCGAATGTATTGTGATGTGAGGGGTTTGTGATGTCACACTTTGGATTGTGACGTCAGAGAATGTATTGTGACGTCACAGAATGCATTGGTGGGTGTCAGACTGGATTGTGACGTCACAGAATGCTTTGTGACGTCACAGAATGCATTGTGACGTCTCAGAATGTATTGTGACGTCACAGAATGGATTGTGGCGCGAGGGGATTGTGACGTCACACTTTGGATTGTGACGTCACAGAATGCATTGTGACGTCACAGAATGGATTGTGGGGTGTCAGATTGGATTGTGACGTCACAGAATTCATTGTGATGTCACAGAATGTATTGTGATGTCACAGAAGGAATTGTGACATCATCGAATGGATTGTGACGCGAGGGGATTGTGACGTCACACTTTGGATTGTGACGTCACAGAATGCATTGTCACTTCACAGAATGGATTGTGGGGTGTCAGAATGGATTCTGACGTCACACTTTGGATTGTGACGTCACAGAATGCATTGTGACTTCACAGAATGTATTGTGTTGTGTCAGAATGGATTGTGACGTCACAGAATGCATTGTGACGTCACACTTTGGATTGTGACGTCACAGAATGCATTGTGACGTCACAGAATGCATTGTGACGTCACACTTTGGATTGTGACGTCACAGAATGCATTGTGACGTCACAGAATGGATTGTGGGCTGTCAGACTGGATTGTGACGTCACAGAATGCATTGTGACGTCAAAGAATGCATTGTGGTGTGTCAGAATGGATTGTGACGTCACAGAATGCATTGTGACGTCACAGAATGGATTGTGACGTCACAGAATGCATTGTGACGCGTTTGGATTGTGACGTCACACTTTGGATTGTGACGTCACAGAATGCATTGTGACTTCACAGAATGGATTGTGGAGTGTCAGAATGGATTCTGACGTCACACTTTGGATTGTGACGTCACAGAATGCATTGTGACTTCACAGAATGTATTGTGTTGTGTCAGAATGGATTGTGACGTCACAGAATGCATTGTGACGTCACACTTTGGATTGTGACGTCACAGAATGCATTGTGACGTCACAGAATGCATTGTGACGTCACACTTTGGATTGTGACGTCACAGAACGCATTGTGACGTCACAGAATGTATTGTGGGGTGTCAGACTGGATTGTGACGTCACAGAATGCATTGTGACGTCAAAGAATGCATTGTGGTGTGTCAGAATGGATTGTGACGTCACAGAATGCATTGTGACGTCACAGAATGGATTGTGACGTCACAGAATGCATTGTGACGCGTTTGGATTGTGACGTCACACTTTGGATTGTGACCTCACAGAATGCATTGTGACGTCACAGAATGGATTGTGGGGTGTCAGAGTGGATTGTGACGTCACATAATGCATTGTGACGTCACAGAAGGGATTGTGACGTCACAGAATGCATTGTCACATCACAGAATGGATTCTGATGCGAGGGGATTGTGACGTCACACTTTGGATTGTGACGTCACAGAATGGATTGTGACGTCACAGAATGAATTTTGACGTCACAGAATGGATTGTGACGTGAGGGGATTGTGACGTCACACTTTGGATTGTGACGTCAGAGAATGGATTGTGACGTTACAGAAGGGATTGTGACATCATCGAATGGATTGTGACGCGAGGGGGTTGTGATGTCACACTTTGGATTGTGATGTCACAGAATGTATTGTGACGTCGCAGAATGGATTGGTGTGTCTCAGACTGGATTGTCACGTCACAGAATCCATTGTGACGTCATAGCATGGATTGTGACGTCACAGAATGGATTGTGACGTCACAGAATGGATTTTGACGCGCGGGGATTGTGACGTCACACTTTGGATTGTGACGTCACAGAATGCATTGTGACGTCACAGAATGGATTGTGGGGTGTCAGACTGGATTGTGACGTCACAGAATGCATTGTGACGTCACAGAATGGATTGTGATGTCACAGAAGGGATTGTGACATCATCGAATGTATTGTGATGTGAGGGGTTTGTGATGTCACACTTTGGATTGTGATGTCAGAGAATGTATTGTGACGTCACAGAATGCATTGGTGGGTGTCAGACTGGATTGTGACGTCACAGAATGCATTGTGACGTCACAGAATGCATTGTGACGTCTCAGAATGTATTGTGACGTCACAGAATGGATTGTGGCGCGAGGGGATTGTGACGTCACACTTTGGATTGTGACGTCACAGAATGCATTGTGACGTCACAGAATGGATTGTGGGGTGTCAGATTGGATTGTGACGTCACAGAATTCATTGTGATGTCACAGAATGTATTGTGATGTCACAGAAGGAATTGTGACATCATCGAATGGATTGTGACGCGAGGGGATTGTGACGTCACACTTTGGATTGTGACGTCACAGAATGCATTGTGACTTCACAGAATGGATTGTGGGGTGTCAGAATGGATTCTGACGTCACACTTTGGATTGTGACGTCACAGAATGCATTGTGACTTCACAGAATGTATTGTGTTGTGTCAGAATGGATTGTGACGTCACAGAATGCATTGTGACGTCACACTTTGGATTGTGACGTCACAGAATGCATTGTGACGTCACAGAATGCATTGTGACGTCACACTTTGGATTGTGACGTCACAGAATGCATTGTGACGTCACAGAATGGATTGTGGGGTGTCAGACTGGATTGTGACGTCACAGAATCCATTGTGACGTCATAGCATGGATTGTGACGTCACAGAATGGATTGTGACGTCACAGAAGGGATTTTGACGCGAGGGGATTGTGACGTCACACTTTGGATTGTGACGTCACAGAATGCATTGTGACGTCACAGAATGGATTGTGGGGTGTCAGACTGGATTGTGACGTCACAGAATGCATTGTGACGTCACAGAAGGGATTGTGATGTCACAGAAGGGATTGTGACATCATCGAATGTATTGTGACGCGAGGGGTTTGTGATGTCACACTTTGGATTGTGACGTCACAGAATGCATTGTGACGTCACAGAATGGATTGTGACGTCACACTTTGGATTGTGACGTCACAGAATGTATTGTGACGTCACAGAATGCATTGTGACGTCACAGAATGGATTGTGACGTCACAGAATGGATTGTGACGCGAGCGCATTGTGACGTCACACTTTGGATTGTGACCTCACAGAATGCATTGTGACGTCACAGAATGGATTGTGGGGTGTTAGACTTGATTGTGACGTCACAGAATGCATTGTGACGTCACAGAATGCATTGTGACGTCACAGAATGCATTGTGGTTTGTCAGAATGGATTGTGACGTCACAGAATGTATTGTGACGTCACAGAAGGGATTGTGACGTCACAGAAGGGATTGTGACGTCACAGAAGGGATTGTTACATCATCGGATGGATTGTGACGCGAGGGGATTGTGACGTCACACTTTGGATTGTGACGTCACAGAATGCATTGTTACGTCACAGAATGGATTGTGGGGTGTCAGGCTGGATTCTGACGTCACAGAATGCATTGTGACGTCATAGAATGGATTGTGATGTCTCAGAACGGATTGAGACATTACAGAATGGATTGTGATGCGATCTGATTGTGACGTCACACTTTGGATTGTGACGTCACAGAATGGATTGTGACGTCAGAGAATGGGTTGTGACGCGAGGGGATTGTGACGTCACACTTTGGATTGTGACGTCATAGAATGTATTCTGACGTCACAGAATGAATTTTGACGTCACAGAATGGATTGTGACGTCACAGAAGGGATTGTGACATCATCGAATGGATTGTGACGCGAGGTGATTGTGACGTCAAACTTTGGATTGTGACATCGGAGAATGGATTGTGACGTCACAGAACGCATTGGTGGGTGTCAGACTGGATTGTGAAGTTACAGAATGGATTGTGACGTCACAGAATGGATTGTGACGTCACAGAATGGATTTTGACGTGAGGGGATTGTGACGTCACACTTTGGATTGTGACCTCACAGAATGCATTGTGACGTCACACTTTGGATTGTGACCTCACAGAATGCATTGTGACGTCACAGAATGCATTGTGACGTCACAGAATGTATTGTGACGTCACAGAAGGGATTGTGACATCATCGAATGGATTGTGACGCGAGGGGATTGTGACGTCAAACTTTCGATTGTGACGTCACAGAATGCATTGTGACGTCACAGAATGGATTGTGGGGTGTCAGACTGGATTGTGACGTCACAGAATCCATTGTGACGTCATAGAATGGATTGTGACGTCACAGAAGGGGTTGTGACATCTAAAAATGGATTGTGATGCGAGGGGATTGTGACGTCACACTTTGGATTGTGACGTCACAGAATGCATTGTGACGTCACAGAATGGATTGTGGGGTGTCAGACTGGATTGTGACGTCACAGAATGCATTGTGACGTCACACTTTGGATTGTGACGTCACAGAATGCATTGTGACGTCACAGAATGTATTGTGACGTCACAGAATGCATTGTGACGTCACAGAATGGATTGTGGGGTGTCAGACTGGATTGTGACGTCACAGAATGCATTGTGACGTCTCAGAATGTATTGTGACGTCACAGAATGGATTTAGACGTGAGTGCGTTTTGACATCACACTTTGGATTGTGACGTCACAGAACGCATTGTGACGTCACAGAATGGATTGTGGGGTGTCAGACTGGATTGTGACGTCACAGAATCCATTGTGACGTCATAGCATGGATTGTGACGTCACAGAATGGATTGTGACGTCACAGAAGGGATTTTGACGAGAGGGGATTGTGACGTCACACTTTGGATTGTGACGTCACAGAATGCATTGTGACGTCACAGAATGGATTGTGGGGTGTCAGAATGGATTGTGACGTCACAGAATGCATTGTGATGTCACAGAAGGGATTGTGATGTCACAGAAGGGATTGTGACATCATCGAATGTATTGTGACGCGAGGGGTTTGTGATGTCACACTTTGGATTGTGACGTCAGAGAATGTAATTGTGACGTCACAGAATGCATTGTTGGGTGTCAGACTGGATTGTGACGTCACAGAATGCATTGTGACGTCATAGAACGGATTGTGATGTCACAGAAGGGATTATGACATCACAGAATGGATTGTGACGCGAGGGGATTGTGACGTCACACTTTGGATTGTGACGTCACAGAATGCATTGTGACGTCACAGAATGGATTGTGGGGTGTCAGAATGGATTTTGACGTCACACTTTGGATTGTGACCTCACAGAATGCATTGTGACGTCACAGAATGGATTGTGGGGTGTCAGAATGGATTGTGACGTCACACTTTGGATTGTGACGTCACAGAATGCATTGTGACTTCACAGAATGTATTGTGGTGTGTCAGAATGGATTCTGACGTCACACTTGGGATTGTGACGTCACACTTTGGATTGTGACGTCACAGAACGCATTGTGACGTCACAGAATGTATTGTGGGGTGTCAGACTGGATTGTGACGTCACAGAATGTATTGTGACGTCACAGAATGTATTGTGACGTCACAGAAGGGATTGTGACGTCACAGAATGAATTGTGACGCGAGGGGATTGTGACGTCACACTTTGGATTGTGACCTCACAGAATGCATTGTGACGTCACAGAATGGATTGTGGGGTGTCAGACTGGATTGTGACGTCACAGAATGCATTGTGACGTCATAGAATGGATTGTGACGTCACAGAATGGATTATGACATCACAGAATGGATTGTGACGCGAGTGGATTGTGACGTCACACTTAGGATTGTGACGTCACAGAATGGATTGGGGGTGTAAGAATGGATTGTGACGTCACTCTTTGGATTGTGACGTCACAGAATGTATTGTGACGTCACAGAATGGATTGTGGGGTGTCAGAATGGATTGTGACGTCACACTTTGGATTGTGACGTCACAGAATGCATTGTGACGTCTCAGAATGCATTGTGGTGTGTCAGAATGGATTGTGACGTCACAGAATATATTGTGACGTCACACTTTGGATTGTGACGTCACAGAATGCATTGTGGTGTGTCAGAATGGATTGTGACGTCACACTTTGGATTGTGACGTCACAGAATGCATTGTGGCTTCACAGAATGTATTGTGGGGTGTCAGAATGGATTCTGACGTCACACTTGGGATTGTGACGTCACACTTTGGATTGTGACGTCACAGAACGCATTGTGACGTCACAGAATGTATTGTGGGGTGTCAGACTGGATTGTGACGTCACAGAATGCATTGTGACGTCAAAGAATGCATTGTGGTGTGTCAGAATGGATTGTGACGTCACAGAATGCATTGTGACGTCACAGAATGGATTGTGACGTCACAGAATGCATTGTGACGCGTTTGGATTGTGACGTCACACTTTGGATTGTGACCTCACAGAATGCATTGTGACGTCACAGAATGTATTGTGGGGTGTCAGAGTGGATTGTGACGTCACATAATGCATTGTGACGTCACAGAAGGGATTGTGACGTCACAGAATGCATTGTGACATCACAGAATGGATTCTGATGCGAGGGGATTGTGACGTCACACTTTGGATTGTGACGTCACAGAATGGATTGTGACGTCACAGAATGAATTTTGACGTCACAGAATGGATTGTGACGTGAGGGGATTGTGACGTCACACTTTGGATTGTGACGTCAGAGAATGGATTGTGACGTTACAGAAGGGATTGTGACATCATCGAATGGATTGTGACGCGAGGGGTTTGTGATGTCACACTTTGGATTGTGATGTCACAGAATGTATTGTGACGTCGCAGAATGGATTGGTGTGTCTCAGACTGGATTGTCACGTCACAGAATCCATTGTGACGTCATAGCATGGATTGTGACGTCACAGAATGGATTGTGACGTCACAGAATGGATTTTGACGCGCGGGGATTGTGACGTCACACTTTGGATTGTGACGTCACACTTTGGATTGTGACGTCACAGAATGCATTGTGACGTCACAGAATGGATTGTGGGGTGTCAGACTGGATTGTGACGTCACAGAATGCATTGTGACGTCACAGAAGGGATTGTGATGTCACAGAAGGGATTGTGACATCATCGAATGTATTGTGATGTGAGGGGTTTGTGATGTCACACTTTGGATTGTGATGTCAGAGAATGTATTGTGACGTCACAGAATGCATTGGTGGGTGTCAGACTGGATTGTGACGTCACAGAATGCATTGTGACGTCACAGAATGCATTGTGACGTCATAGAATGGATTGTGATGTCTCAGAACGGATTGAGACATTACAGAATGGATTGTGATGCGATCTGATTGTGACGTCACACTTTGGATTGTGACGTCACAGAATGGATTGTGACGTCAGAGAATGGGTTGTGACGCGAGGGGATTGTGACATCACACTTTGGATTGTGACGTCATAGAATGTATTCTGACGTCACAGAATGAATTTTGACGTCACAGAATGGATTGTGACGTCACAGAATGCATTGTGACGTCACAGAATGCATTGTGGTGTGTAAGAATGGATTGTGACGTCACAAAATGCATTGTGAGGTCACACTTTGGATTGTGACGTCACAGAATGCATTGTGACGTCACAGAATGGATTGTGACGTCACACTTTGGATTGTGACGTCACAGAATGTATTGTGACGTCACAGAATGCATTGTGACGTCACAGAATGGATTGTGACGCGAGCGGATTGTGACGTCACACTTTGGATTGTGACCTCACAGAATGCATTGTGACGTCACAGAATGGATTGTGGGGTGTTAGACTTGATTGTTACGTCACAGAATGCATTGTGACGTCACAGAATGTATTGTGACGTCACAGAATGCATTGTGGTTTGTCAGAATGGATTGTGACGTCACAGAATGTATTGTGACGTCACAGAAGGTATTGTGACGTCACAGAAGGGATTCTGACGTCACAGAAGGGATTGTTACATCATCAGATGGATTGTGACGCGAGGGGATTGTGACGTCACACTTTGGATTGTGACGTCACAGAATGCATTGTGACATCACAGAATGGATTGTGGGGTGTCAGACTGGATTGTGACGTCACAGAATGCATTGTGACGTCATAGAATGGATTGTGATGTCTCAGAACGGATTGAGACATTACAGAATGGATTGTGATGCGATCTGATTGTGACGTCACACTTTGGATTGTGACGTCACAGAATGGATTGTGACGTCAGAGAATGGGTTGTGACGCGAGGGGATTGTGACGTCACACTTTGGATTGTGACGTCATAGAATGTATTCTGACGTCACAGAATGAATTTTGACGTCACAGAATGGATTGTGACGTCACAGAAGGGATTGTGACATCATCGAATGGATTGTGACGCGAGGTGATTGTGACGTCAAACTTTGGATTGTGACGTCGGGGAATGGATTGTGACGTCACAGAACGCATTGGTGGGTGTCAGACTGGATTGTGAATTGACAGAATGGATTGTGACGTCACAGAATGGATTGTGACGTCACAGAATGGATTTTGACGTGAGGGGATTGTGACGTCACACTTTGGATTGTGACCTCACAGAATGCATTGTGACGTCACACTTTGGATTGTGACCTCACAGAATGCATTGTGACGTCACAGAATGCATTGTGACGTCACAGAAGGGATTGTGACATCATCGAATGGATTGTGACGCGAGGGGACTGTGACATCAAACTTTCGATTGTGACGTCTCAGAATGGATTGTGACGTTACAGAATGGATTGTGGGGTGTCAGACTGGATTGTGACGTCACAGAATGCATTGTGACGTCATAGAATGGATTGTGATGTCACAGAAGGGGTTGTGACATCTAAAAATGGATTGTGATGCGAGGGGATTGTGACGTCACACTTTGGATTGTGACGTCACAGAATGCATTGTGACGTCACAGAATGGATTGTGGGGTATCAGACTGGATTGTGACGTCACACTTTGGATTGTGACGTCACAGAATGCATTGTGACGTCACAGAATGGATTGTGGGGTGTCAGAATGGATTGTGACGTCACAGAATGCATTGTGACGTCACACTTTGGATTGTGACGTCACAGAATGCATTGTGACGTCACAGAATGGATTGTGACGTCACACTTTGGATTGTGACGTCACAGAATGTATTGTGACGTCACAGAAGGGATTGTGACGTCACAGAATGGATTGTGACGTCACAGAATGGATTGTGACGCGAGCGGATTGTTACGTCACACTTTGGATTGTGACCTCACAGAATGCATTGTGACGTCACAGAATGGATTGTGGGGTGTTAGACTGGATTGTGACGTCACAGAATGCATTGTGACGTCACAGAATGCATTGTGGTGTGTCAGAATGGATTGTGACGTCACAGAATGCATTGTGACGTCACACTTTGGATTGTGACGTCACAGAATGCATTGTGACGTCACAGAATGTATTGTGACGTCACAGAATGCATTGTGACTTCACAGAATGGATTGTGACGTCACAGAATGGATTGAGACATCATCGGATGGATTGTGACGCGAGGGGATTGTGACGTCACACTTTGGATTGTGACGTCTCAGAATGCATTGTGACGTCACAGAATGGATTGTGGGGTGTCAGGCTGGATTGTGACGTCACAGAATGCAT
This sequence comes from Gallinula chloropus, assembly GCF_964237585.1. Lineage (NCBI taxonomy): Eukaryota > Metazoa > Chordata > Aves > Gruiformes > Rallidae > Gallinula > Gallinula chloropus. The sequence goes on along the minus strand of NW_028168119.1, from coordinate 611,087 downwards.
TGTGACGTCATAGAATGGATTGTGATGTCTCAGAACGGATTGAGACATTACAGAATGGATTGTGATGCGATCTGATTGTGACGTCACACTTTGGATTGTGACGTCACAGAATGGATTGTGACGTCAGAGAATGGGTTGTGACGCGAGGGGATTGTGACGTCACACTTTGGATTGTGACCTCACAGAATGCATTGTGACGTCACACTTTGGATTGTGACGTCACAGAATGGATTGTGACGTCAGAGAATGGGTTGTGACGCGAGGGGATTGTGACGTCAAACTTTGGATTGTGACGTCGGAGAATGGATTGTGACGTCACAGAACGCATTGGTGGGTGTCAGACTGGATTGTGAAGTTACAGAATGGATTGTGACGTCACAGAATGGATTGTGACGTCACAGAATGGATTTTGACGTGAGGGGATTGTGACGTCACACTTTGGATTGTGACCTCACAGAATGCATTGTGACGTCACAGAATGCATTGGTGGGTGTCAGACTGGGTTGTGACGTCACAGAATGCATTGTGACGTCACAGAATGCATTGTGACGTCACAGAATGGATTGTGACGTCACAGAATGGATTTTGACGCGCGGGGATTGTGACGTCACACTTTGGATTGTGACGTCACAGAATGCATTGTGACGTCACAGAATGGATTGTGGGGTGTCAGACTGGATTGTGACGTCACAGAATGCATTGTGACGTCACAGAATGGATTGTGATGTCACAGAAGGGGTTGTGACATCTAAAAATGGATTGTGATGCGAGGGGATTGTGACGTCACACTTTGGATTGTGACGTCAGAGAATGCATTGTGACGTCACAGAATGTATTGTGGGGTGTCAGAATGGATTGTGACGTCACACTTTGGATTGTGACGTCACAGAATGCATTGTGACGTCACAGAATGGATTGTGGGGTGTCAGAATGGATTGTGACGTCACAGAATGCATTGTGACGTCACACTTTGGATTGTGACGTCACAGAATGCATTGTGACGTCACAGAATGGATTGTGACGTCACACTTTGGATTGTGACGTCACAGAATGTATTGTGACGTCACAGAATGCATTGTGACGTCACAGAATGGATTGTGACGTCACAGAATGGATTGTGGGGTGTTAGACTGGATTGTGACGTCACAGAATGCATTGTGACGTCACAGAATGCATTGTGACGTCACAGAATGCATTGTGGTGTGTCATAATGGATTGTGACGTCACAGAATGCATTGTGACGTCTCACTTTGGATTGTGACGTCACAGAATCCATTGTGACGTCATAGCATGGATTGTGACGTCACAGAATGGATTGTGACGTCACAGAAGGGATTTTGAGGCGAGGGGATTGTGACGTCACACTTTGGATTGTGACGTCACAGAATGCATTGTGACGTCACAGAATGGATTGTGGGGTGTCAGACTGGATTGTGACGTCACAGAATGCATTGTGACGTCACAGAATGCATTGTGGTGTGTCAGAATGGATTGTGATGTCACAGAATGCATTGTGACGTCACACTTTGGATTGTGACGTCTCAGAATGGATTGTGACGTTACAGAAGGGATTGTGACATCATCGAATGGATTGTGACGCGAGGGGTTTGTGATGTCACACTTTGGATTGTGATGTCACAGAATGTATTGTGACGTCGCAGAATGGATTGGTGGGTCTCAGACTGGATTGTCACGTCACAGAATCCATTGTGACGTCATAGCATGGATTGTGACGTCGGAGAATGGATTGTGACGTCACAGAACGCATTGGTGGGTGTCAGACTGGATTGTGAAGTTACAGAATGGATTGTGACGTCACAGAATGGATTGTGACGTCACAGAATGGATTTTGACGTGAGGGGATTGTGACGTCACACTTGGAATTGTGACCTCACAGAATGCATTGTGACGTCACAGAATGCATTTGTGGGTGTCAGACTGGGTTGTGACGTCACAGAATGCATTGTGACGTCACAGAATGTATTGTGACGTCACAGAAGGGATTGTGACATCATCGAATGGATTGTGACGCGAGGGGATTGTGACGTCAAACTTTCGATTGTGACGTCACAGAATGCATTGTGACGTCACAGAATGGATTGTGGGGTGTCAGACTGGATTGTGACGTCACAGAATGCATTGTGACGTCATAGAATGGATTGTGATGTCACAGAAGGGGTTGTGACATCTAAAAATGGATTGTGATGCGAGGGGATTGTGACGTCACACTTTGGATTGTTACGTCACAGAATGGTTTGTGACGTCACAGAATGGATTGTGATGTCAGAGAAGGGATTGTGACATCATCGAATGGATTCTGACGCGAGCGGGTTCTGACGTCGAACTTTGGATTGTGACTTCACAGAATGCATTGTGACGTCACAGAAGGGATTGTGACATCATCGAAAGGATTGTGACGCGAGGGGATTTTGACATCACACTTTGGATTGTGACGTCACACTTTGGATTGTGACGTCACAGAATGGATTGTGACGTCACAGAAGGGATTGTGACGTCATCGAATGGATTGTGACGCGAGGGGTTTGTGACGTCACACTTTGGATTGTGACGTCACAGAAGGGATTGTGACGTCACAGAATGGATTGTGATGCGAGGGGATTGTGACGTCACACTTTGGATTGTGACGTCACATAATGGATTGTGACGTCACAGAATGAATTTTGACGTCACAGAATGGATTGTGACGTGAGGGGATTGTGACGTCACACTTTGGATTGTGACGTCAGAGAATGGATTGTGACGTTACAGAAGGGATTGTGACATCATCGAATGGATTGTGACGCGAGGGGTTTGTGATGTCACACTTTGGATTGTGATGTCACAGAATGTATTGTGACGTCGCAGAATGGATTGGTGCGTCTCAGACTGGATTGTCACGTCACAGAATCCATTGTGACGTCATAGCATGGATTGTGACGTCACAGAATGCATTGTGACGTCACAGAATGGATTGTGGGGTGTCAGACTGGATTGTGACGTCACAGAATGCATTGTGACGTCACGGAATGGATTGTGATGTCACAGAAGGGATTGTGACATCATCGAATGTATTGTGATGTGAGGGGTTTGTGATGTCACACTTTGGATTGTGACGTCAGAGAATGTATTGTGACGTCACAGAATGCATTGGTGGGTGTCAGACTGGATTGTGACGTCACAGAATGCATTGTGACGTCACAGAATGCATTGTGACGTCTCAGAATGGATTGTGACGTCACAGAATGGATTGAGGCGCGAGGGGATTGTGTCGTCACACTTTGGATTGTGACGTCACAGAATGCATTGTGACGTCACAGAATGGATTGTGGGGTGTCAGATTGGATTGTGACGTCACAGAATTCATTGTGATGTCACAGAATGTATTGTGATGTCACAGAAGGAATTGTGACATCATCGAATGGATTGTGACGCGAGGGGATTGTGACGTCACACTTTGGATTGTGACGTCACAGAATGCATTGTGACGTCACAGAATGGATTGTGGGGTGTCAGAATGGATTCTGACGTCACAGAATGCATTGTGACGTCACAGAATGCATTGTGACGTCACAGAATGCATTGTGACGTCACAGAATGGATTGTGACGTCACACTTTGGATTGTGACGTCACAGAATGTATTGTGACGTCACAGAATGCATTGTGACGTCACAGAATGGATTGTGGGGTGTCAGACTGGATTGTGACGTCACAGAATGCATTGTGACGTCTCAGAATGTATTGTGACGTCACAGAATGGATTTTGACGCGAGGGGATTGTGACGTCATACTTTGCATTGTGACATCACAGAATGCATTGTGACGTCACAGAATGTATTGTGGGGTGTCAGACTGGATTGTGACGTCACAGAATGCATTGTGATGTCACAGAATGGATTGTGATGTCACAGAAGGGATTGTGACATTATCGAATGGATTGTGACGCGAGGGGGTTGTGACATCACACTTTGGATTGTGACGTCACAGAATGCATTGTGACGTCACAGAATGGATTGTGGGGTGTCAGACTGGATTGTGACGTCACAGAATCCATTGTGACGTCATAGCATGGATTGTGACGTCACAGAATGGATTGTGACGTCACAGAAGGGATTTTGACGCGAGGGGATTGTGACGTCACACTTTGGATTGTGACGTCACAGAATGCATTGTGACGTCACAGAATGGATTGTGGGGTGTCAGACTGGATTGTGACGTCACAGAATGCATTGTGACGTCACAGAATGGATTGTGACGTCACAGAAGGGATTGTGACATCATCAAATGTATTGTGACGCGAGGGGTTTGTGATGTCACACTTTGGATTGTGACGTCAGAGAATGTAATTGTGACGTCACAGAATGCATTGTTGGGTGTCAGACTGGATTGTGACGTCACAGAATGCATTGTGACGTCATAGAACGGATTGTGATGTCACAGAAGGGATTATGACATCACAGAATGGATTGTGACGCGAGGGGATTGTGACGTCACACTTTGGATTGTGACGTCACAGAATGCATTGTGACGTCACAGAATGTATTGTGGGGTGTCAGAATGGATTGTGACGTCACACTTTGGATTGTGACGTCACAGAATGCATTGTGACGTCACAGAATGGATTGTGGGGTGTCAGAATGGATTGTGACGTCACAGAATGCATTGTGACGTCACACTTTGGATTGTGACGTCACAGAATGCATTGTGACGTCACAGAATGGTTTGTGACGTCACACTTTGGATTGTGACGTCACAGAATGTATTGTGACGTCACAGAATGCATTGTGACGTCACAGAATGGATTGTGACGTCACAGAATGGATTGTGGGGTGTTAGACTGGATTGTGACGTCACAGAATGCATTGTGACGTCACAGAATGCATTGTGGTGTGTCAGAATGGATTGTGACGTCACAGAATGCATTGTGACGTCACACTTTGGATTGTGACGTCACAGAATCCATTGTGACGTCATAGCATGGATTGCGACGTCACAGAATGGATTGTGACGTCACAGAAGGGATTTTGAGGCGAGGGGATTGTGACGTCACACTTTGGATTGTGACCTCACAGAATGCATTGTGACGTCACAGAATGGATTGTGGGGTGTCAGACTGGATTGTGACGTCACAGAATGCATTGTGACGTCACAGAATGCATTGTGGTGTGTCAGAATGAATTGTGACGTCACAGAATGCATTGTGACGTCACACTTTGGATTGTGACGTCTCAGAATGGATTGTGACGTTACAGAAGGGATTGTGACATCATCGAATGGATTGTGACGCGAGGGGTTTGTGATGTCACACTTTGGATTGTGATGTCACAGAATGTATTGTGACGTCGCAGAATGGATTGGTGGGTCTCAGACTGGATTGTCACGTCACAGAATGCATTGTGACGTCACAGAATGCATTGTGACGTCACAGAATGGATTGTGACGTCACACTTTGGATTGTGACGTCACAGAATGTATTGTGACGTCACAGAATGCATTGTGACGTCACAGAATGGATTGTGGGGTGTCAGACTGGATTGTGACGTCACAGAATGCATTGTGACGTCTCAGAATGTATTGTGACGTCACAGAATGGATTTTGACGCGAGGGGATTGTGACGTCATACTTTGCATTGTGACATCACAGAATGCATTGTGACGTCACAGAATGTATTGTGGGGTGTCAGACTGGATTGTGACGTCACAGAATGCATTGTGATGTCACAGAATGGATTGTGATGTCACAGAAGGGATTGTGACATTATCGAATGGATTGTGACGCGAGGGGGTTGTGACATCACACTTTGGATTGTGACGTCACAGAATGCATTGTGACGTCACAGAATGGATTGTGGGGTGTCAGACTGGATTGTGACGTCACAGAATCCATTGTGACGTCATAGCATGGATTGTGACGTCACAGAATGGATTGTGACGTCACAGAAGGGATTTTGACGCGAGGGGATTGTGACGTCACACTTTGGATTGTGACGTCACAGAATGCATTGTGACGTCACAGAATGGATTGTGGGGTGTCAGACTGGATTGTGACGTCACAGAATGCATTGTGACGTCACAGAATGGATTGTGACGTCACAGAAGGGATTGTGACATCATCAAATGTATTGTGACGCGAGGGGTTTGTGATGTCACACTTTGGATTGTGACGTCAGAGAATGTAATTGTGACGTCACAGAATGCATTGTTGGGTGTCAGACTGGATTGTGACGTCACAGAATGCATTGTGACGTCATAGAACGGATTGTGATGTCACAGAAGGGATTATGACATCACAGAATGGATTGTGACGCGAGGGGATTGTGACGTCACACTTTGGATTGTGACGTCACAGAATGCATTGTGACGTCACAGAATGTATTGTGGGGTGTCAGAATGGATTGTGACGTCACACTTTGGATTGTGACGTCACAGAATGCATTGTGACGTCACAGAATGGATTGTGGGGTGTCAGAATGGATTGTGACGTCACAGAATGCATTGTGACGTCACACTTTGGATTGTGACGTCACAGAATGCATTGTGACGTCACAGAATGGATTGTGACGTCACACTTTGGATTGTGACGTCACAGAATGTATTGTGACGTCACAGAATGCATTGTGACGTCACAGAATGGATTGTGACGTCACAGAATGGATTGTGGGGTGTTAGACTGGATTGTGACGTCACAGAATGCATTGTGACGTCACAGAATGCATTGTGGTGTGTCAGAATGGATTGTGACGTCACAGAATGCATTGTGACGTCACACTTTGGATTGTGACGTCACAGAATCCATTGTGACGTCATAGCATGGATTGTGACGTCACAGAATGGATTGTGACGTCACAGAAGGGATTTTGAGGCGAGGGGATTGTGACGTCACACTTTGGATTGTGACGTCACAGAATGCATTGTGACGTCACAGAATGGATTGTGGGGTGTCAGACTGGATTGTGACGTCACAGAATGCATTGTGACGTCACAGAATGCATTGTGGTGTGTCAGAATGAATTGTGACGTCACAGAATGCATTGTGACGTCACACTTTGGATTGTGACGTCTCAGAATGGATTGTGACGTTACAGAAGGGATTGTGACATCATCGAATGGATTGTGACGCGAGGGGTTTGTGATGTCACACTTTGGATTGTGATGTCACAGAATGCATTGTGACGTCGCAGAATGGATTGGTGGGTCTCAGACTGGATTGTCACGTCACAGAATCCATTGTGACGTCATAGCATGGATTGTGACGTCGGAGAATGGATTGTGACGTCACAGAACGCATTGGTGGGTGTCAGACTGGATTGTGAAGTTACAGAATGGATTGTGACGTCACAGAATGGATTGTGACGTCACAGAATGGATTTTGACGTGAGGGGATTGTGACGTCACACTTGGGATTGTGACCTCACAGAATGCATTGTGACGTCACAGAAGGGCTTGTGACATCATCGAAAGGATTGTGACGCGAGGGGATTTTGACATCACACTTTGGATTGTGACGTCACACTTTGGATTGTGACGTCACAGAATGGATTGTGACGTCACAGAAGGGATTGTGACGTCATCGAATGGATTGTGACGCGAGGGGTTTGTGACGTCACACTTTGGATTGTGACGTCACAGAAGGGATTGTGACGTCACAGAATGGATTGTGATGCGAGGGGATTGTGACGTCACACTTTGGATTGTGACGTCAGAGAATGGATTGTGACGTCACAGAATGAATTTTGACGTCACAGAATGGATTGTGACGTGAGGGGATTGTGACGTCACACTTTGGATTGTGACGTCAGAGAATGGATTGTGACGTTACAGAAGGGATTGTGACATCATCGAATGGATTGTGACGCGAGGGGTTTGTGATGTCACACTTTGGATTGTGATGTCACAGAATGTATTGTGACGTCGCAGAATGGATTGGTGGGTCTCAGACTGGATTGTCACGTCACAGAATCCATTGTGACGTCATAGCATGGATTGTGACGTCACAGAATGGATTGTGACATCACAGAATGGATTTTGACGCGCGGGGATTGTGACGTCACACTTTGGATTGTGACGTCACAGAATGCATTGTGACGTCACAGAATGGATTGTGGGGTGTCAGACTGGATTCTGACGTCACAGAATGGATTGTGACGTCACAGAATGGATTGTGATGTCACAGAAGGGATTGTGACATCATCGAATGTATTGTGATGTGAGGGGTTTGTGATGTCACACTTTGGATTGTGACGTCAGAGAATGTATTGTGACGTCACAGAATGCATTGGTGGGTGTCAGACTGGATTGTGACGTCACAGAATGCATTGTGACGTCACAGAATGCATTGTGACGTCTCAGAATGGATTGTGACGTCACAGAATGGATTGTGGCGCGAGGGGATTGTGACGTCACACTTTGGATTGTGACGTCAGAGAATGTAATTGTGACGTCACAGAATGGATTGTGGGGTGTCAGATTGGATTGTGACGTCACAGAATTCATTGTGATGTCACAGAATGTATTGTGATGTCACAGAAGGAATTGTGACATCATCGAATGGATTGTGACGCGAGGGGATTGTGACGTCACACTTTGGATTGTGACGTCACAGAATGCATTGTGACGTCACAGAATGGATTGTGGGGTGTCAGGCTGGATTGTGACGTCACAGAATGCATTGTGACGTCACAGAATGCATTGTGGTGTCACAGAATGCATTGTGGTGTGTCAGAATGGATTGTGACGTCACAGAATGCATTGTGACGTCACAGAATGCATTGTGACGTCTCAGAATGTATTGTGACGTCACAGAATGGATTTTGACGCGAGGGGATTGTGACGTCATACTTTGCATTGTGACATCACAGAATGCATTGTGACGTCACAGAATGTATTGTGGGGTGTCAGACTGGATTGTGACGTCACAGAATGCATTGTGACGTCATAGAATGGATTGTGATGTCACAGAAGGGGTTGTGACATCTAAAAATGGATTGTGATGCGAGGGGATTGTGACGTCACACTTTGGATTGTGACGTCACAGAATGCATTGTGACGTCACAGAATGGATTGTGGGGTATCAGACTGGATTGTGACGTCACACTTTGGATTGTGACGTCACAGAATGCATTGTGACGTCACAGAATGGATTGTGGGGTGTCAGAATGGATTGTGACGTCACAGAATGCATTGTGACGTCACACTTTGGATTGTGACGTCACAGAATGCATTGTGACGTCACAGAATGGATTGTGACGTCACACTTTGGATTGTGACGTCACAGAATGTATTGTGACGTCACAGAAGGGATTGTGACGTCACAGAATGGATTGTGACGTCACAGAATGGATTGTGACGCGAGCGGATTGTTACGTCACACTTTGGATTGTGACCTCACAGAATGCATTGTGACGTCACAGAATGGATTGTGGGGTGTTAGACTGGATTGTGACGTCACAGAATGCATTGTGACGTCACAGAATGCATTGTGGTGTGTCAGAATGGATTGTGACGTCACAGAATGCATTGTGACGTCACACTTTGGATTGTGACGTCACAGAATGCATTGTGACGTCACAGAATGTATTGTGACGTCACAGAATGCATTGTGACTTCACAGAATGGATTGTGACGTCACAGAATGGATTGAGACATCATCGGATGGATTGTGACGCGAGGGGATTGTGACGTCACACTTTGGATTGTGACGTCACAGAATGCATTGTGACGTCACAGAATGGATTGTGGGGTGTCAGGCTGGATTGTGACGTCACAGAATGCATTGTGACGTCATAGAATGGATTGTGATGTCTCAGAACGGATTGAGACATTACAGAATGGATTGTGATGCGATCTGATTGTGACGTCACACTTTGGATTGTGACGTCACAGAATGGATTGTGACGTCAGAGAATGGGTTGTGACGCGAGGGGATTGTGACGTCACACTTTGGATTGTGACCTCACAGAATGCATTGTGACGTCACACTTTGGATTGTGACGTCACAGAATGGATTGTGACGTCAGAGAATGGGTTGTGACGCGAGGGGATTGTGACGTCAAACTTTGGATTGTGGCGTCGGAGAATGGATTGTGACGTCACAGAACGCATTGGTGGGTGTCAGACTGGATTGTGAAGTTACAGAATGGATTGTGACGTCACAGAATGGATTGTGACGTCACAGAATGGATTTTGACGTGAGGGGATTGTGACGTCACACTTTGGATTGTGACGTCACAGAATGTATTGTGACGTCACAGAATGCATTGGTGGGTGTCAGACTGGGTTGTGACGTCACAGAATGCATTGTGACGTCACAGAATGCATTGTGACGTCACAGAAGGGATTGTGACATCATCGAATGGATTGTGACGCGAGGGGATTGTGACGTCAAACTTTCGATTGTGACGTCACAGAATGCATTGTGACGTCACAGAATGGATTGTGGGGTGTCAGACTGGATTGTGACGTCACAGAATGCATTGTGACGTCATAGAATGGATTGTGATGTCACAGAAGGGGTTGTGACATCTAAAAATGGATTGTGATGCGAGGGGATTGTGACGTCACACTTTGGATTGTGACGTCACAGAATGCATTGTGACGTCACAGAATGTATTGTGGGGTGTCAGAATGGATTGTGACGTCACACTTTGGGTTGTGACGTCACAGAATGCATTGTGACGTCACAGAATGGATTGTGGGGTGTCAGAATGGATTGTGACGTCACAGAATGCATTGTGACGTCACACTTTGGATTGTGACGTCACAGAATGCATTGTGACGTCACAGAATGGATTGTGACGTCACACTTTGGATTGTGACGTCACAGAATGTATTGTGACGTCACAGAATGCATTGTGACGTCACAGAATGGATTGTGACGTCACAGAATGGATTGTGGGGTGTTAGACTGGATTGTGACGTCACAGAATGCATTGTGACGTCACAGAATGCATTGTGACGTCACAGAATGCATTGTGGTGTGTCATAATGGATTGTGACGTCACAGAATGCATTGTGACGTCTCACTTTGGATTGTGACGTCACAGAATCCATTGTGACGTCATAGCATGGATTGTGACGTCACAGAATGGAT